>NC_064867.1:5004245-5009221 GCF_024139225.1 Suncus etruscus
CTGACCCAGTTGCACATGAGATTTTCTTTTCATATCTCTCTTTCATTATTTGTTTAACAATGTTCATAAATTTATGTATTAATATTGTAGCCTACCACTTCAATATAGTAGTCTGTTTGAAGAATCTTTTTTGTGAGTCTTTAGAATGTTCTAAATACAATAGAATGTCATATTCAAATACAGAGAGCTTCACTTCCTCATTTCCTGTTTAGATGCCATTGACATAATTTTTTTCCCTAGTTGCTATGGCAAGTATTTCCAATACTATATTAAATAAGAATAGGAGGGACAACAGTATTTTGTGCCAGATATTACAGGAAAGTATGTTAGCTTATTCCATTGAGTATAGTGCTTGCCAGGGGCTTGCAGTAAATGACTTTGACTCTATTGAGGAAAGTTCCTTCAACTTCTATCTTGTTGAGAGTTTTTATCATCAATGGGTGCTTGACCTTGTCAAATGCTGTCTCTGCATCTATAATATGATCATATAATTTTTATTTTTCTTTAATTGATGTGGCATATTAAATTAATTGACTTGGTTTATTAAACCATCCTTGCATCCCTGGTATGAATATTACTTGGTCATGGTATATAACCTTTCTGATTTAGTGTTTAGCTAAATTTATTTGCCATTATGTCTGTCTGTTTTGGTTTCAAGGTGACATTTGCCTTAAAGGGGAGCATTTGGTTGTTATTGTAAGGTTGGCTTTGAGTGTGTAAAGTTCCTGAGATCTTGTTTATCTGTAAAGTAGTGTATCCTTCTTTCAAAACCGAATGAAAGTCTGTCTGGGTGCTTTCGTTGCTTTCCTAGTACTATTCAGGCAGTCAGGATGAGGGTGCAAACACTCCTCAAATCTGGAAACATCTCAGTGATCATTTCTTTGACTGCTGTTTCTTCATTGGATTTATTTCTTTATTTCTGGAACACAAAGATTTCAAAATTGCTCCTGTTTAATTGATTACAAAGGTCTATTGTCTGTTCATTTATTTTGAGGATTGGCTGTTTTCTGGCCGTTTGTTTTAAGACTCTTTTTCTATTTCTTCTGTTCTATGTAAATGTTATGCAACCCGTCTTCCATCATTCTGTCCTTGTCAGCTGTTAATCTGTTGGTGAGGCTTTTCAGTGAGTTTTGAATTTCACCTAAAGTTTTTTTCAGACCTGTTTTTTCAGTTTCAAGTTTTTTCATTTTCGATCTCATATGCTCTTGAGTCTTGTTTACCGTTCTTTTGGTTTGTTCAGGTTTCTTAGAGTTATGAGAACATCTTCCACATATCCTCTTTAAAGTTTTTATCAGAGAGATTATATAGGCAGCCAACATTGTTTGAGTCATCAGAACTCCCATCTTCATGAACTGTGTGGTGTGCTTCTGCATTGTCTTCCTATTGTGACCTTTGCAGTATGTGGTGATATATTTTTATGGATAGTGGTGGGATTCCTTGCCTCAGAGCAGTGTGGGACCAGAAAGAAAATCTGCTTCATTGCCCTGGTTGGCCATCCCACAGCCATCCTATTCTGAGCCCTCCTCCTTTCTTAGCCTATGCTTGCTCCCTCAGGCTAATGTCTGTGTCCCTTGGGCAGATGGATCTTGGCCCCTGACAGCTCAAAGTCCTGCTGCTTACAGTCTGGCACTTCCAGATGGTCTGCTAGCAAGTGGCAGCTCTTTCTGCTGGCCCCGCTGTTAGCAGCCAAGTAGCACTGCTCCTGCATGGCTTAATTCGCACCGTCCAGTTGTAGACCCAAACCAACTCAGTCACACTGATGGGTCCATGCCAAGTCCACATCCCCAGCCCTGAGGCCGCTCTCAACAATCCCCAGCTCTACTGCAGGATCTATTCAGGTAATCACTCGCCCTATCTCTGGAAATACCATTGCTGCTTCCAGCTCAGCCTCTGTCCTCTAGAGCCGATCCACAGTCATTTATTATTTTTTCCCAGTGATCTCCCTCTGGGCTTGGTATTCCATCTAGTGATCTGCCTTTGATTCTTCTCCAGTGTCTTGTCCCTTTACTGGGCTCAGGAGTGTTGGAAATTTCAATCTCCAGTTGCTCAGACATGGTTACTCTAGGGGTCTTTAGGCTCCTCTGTTTTACTCTCCTTTTGCTGTTGCTGTCCTCTGCATTTGGGGGGAATGTTTTTTGTGTCTGAGAATTTTAAATTAATACAACAAACATATTAAAATATGCTGACTATAAGAATTGACCACATAACTAAAGAGTAATTTAAAAATTGTCAATATGTCACAAAAATTAGAATTTTAGTACATGCTTAACATTGGAAAGACACGGTGACTGAAATACAATAAAAAGAATGCTACCCCCTCTAATAATTGAAATTTCCTGTCATAAGCATCTAAGAAGATATTAATCTTAAAAAAATAAATATGGATGGGACTTTTCTAACCAGGTGGATGATTATCTCTTAAATTATGAGTAATGAAAGTATATGCCATCACATTATAGTTATGGATATATTGGGGAATAAATAGAAATTTGATTATGATGTGAAGGATCTGGGAAATCAGAATCTAGGTATCAGGTAAAATATAAGTGGAGAGAATAATTGGCATCCCCAAGAATGCAAATAATTAATATCCTCAAGGAATGAATGTCTATAACATTCTCAGTGATGCTATTTAAGGACAATGATGTCAGGAAGTTTTTTCAGATTATGTTCACAGCATTAGAGTACACATGATCTAACACCATTTATACCCAGTTTCTAACCAACATAATGCAGGCAGAGATGTAAATTCAAAGAGAACACAGCTGCCTAGTTCTCAGGTACGGTGCAGGTGTGGGAACAGCCTCTCACTGATGTGGCTCGTGCCAACAGTTCAAGCCACAAAAAAGAAAACTATGAACTCTTTCACATGTGAGATAGGGTTGGTAAGATAGATATGCAGATATTTCAGAAAGATGAGTGACAATATACAGTGTCACAAAGGTATATTGAAATAGGGCTGGCTTCAATCACAGAACAAGTCTATTATTGGGTAAACAGCACCAAAACAGGATCTGAGATATATTGACTGTTAGATCTTAATCAGACCATAGCTGATGATATAAAAGCAATATTTAAACAAAATTTAAAGTTTATATGTTCAGTCATAGAAATAATTTTTAAGGCGGAAGTAGAATTCCACCAAATGTAATGTAAATGTTTAAGGTGACTGTACAATATCCATGCAGCACTTTACATGAAGATATCTACTGTTTGACAAAAAGTTCAAATCGTTGCTCATAAATAAGAATCTGTCCTCCCAATAGCTGGAACACATTTTTTAAAATTCTTAGATAAATGCCATTTGCTACTAGTATAAACTGTAGACATCAATGCACAATAAGGAAACTTAGTATTGCCAAGTTTTAGCAATTCATTTTAATAGATATTAGTTAATCTTGTCTTGTTAAACAAAGACAGAAACAGTGAAATATTGTTGGTATTGCAGTGAGGCTGATAAACAAAGCAAAACAACACTTCAATGTGCTTGTAAAAGAGAAAGGATAATATGAATTAGGAAATAAAAGTTTCTATGATTATTAGTAAAGCAAAATGCACACAGTATTGATCTAAGTTTAGCAGCATAGTTTTCCTCACCATTGATGCCACCAGGTCCCGTCAGTGAGATCAAGTAGGTACCTAATGATCCCCAGAACTCAGATAAACGGAGTTTAGATATTAAAACTAATTTAGGATACATTAAAAGTGAAGAGAACGACACACCCAATCTTAAAATCATTTTTATAATTTATCCTTTGACAAAGATAAAATAGATTATTGTCCTCATTCTAGTGAAATTCCAATACCTAATTGGCTACAAAGAAAGCCTGTTTTTGCACATTTCATAAAGTAAAGACATTAATTTTGTCTCCCCACTTTTAGGTTTAATGTTAATTGCTAAATATGTTTATATGCATCCTGTAAATTAAAGTACAACCAAAATAATACTTAATTACTCTATATTATTTAGATTTAGCTAAAACAGTCTGCCTGTACAGCATTCAGAGAACAATCATTGTAGTTTAGTTTTAGAATCTCACTTGGTCTCACCAAATCTCCATCAGTACCACTACAAATAAACTATTTTCTTCCAGAATGTTTATTGAGACAGTTATTTACACAGATGTTTATAATTGAGTATTTTCACACAAAGTGAATGTCTCACAACCATTGTCACATTATCTGCATCAATATGCCCAGGATTTCTTCTATGTCCTGAGCCTTCCCCTTGGCAGGCACACAACAAGTTAGTTCATAGTACTTGGTCCAATAAAACTTAAAAGAATGGCAAATAGAAATAGCAGAAAGCCCAAGAATGAAAGTTTGTTTTAATGATAAATTGTGCTATTTTTCTAATTTTTATTATAACATGGTAAATTACTAAGCTGTTCAAATAAAACTATTTCAGGCATTAAATATTCAAACATCAATTCTGCCATCAGTATGACCTTTCCTTCACCTGTGTCCCTATCTCTACCCACCAACATAGCCTGCCTCCATGTAGCGCACGCAAATTTACTTCATATTGCTTGTTGAAACATATGGACTAAAGGATTTATCAAAATGTAAATCAAGACAAATAAATTTGAAATGATTGTTATGTTTATCCATGAAGTCAGTGTCTCTAAATTTTAAGTGGGCTATGATTGCAGTTGAGCTTTCTGTATTTACTTTTGAGGCCCACTGAGCTTGGAAGTTACTATATAACTATCTCGTAAGATTTTGTGTGAATCTACTGGGATAAAATTACTGAGGTTCAGGATTTATGCATCTTAAATCATTTTTTTGAGTTGGACAAATTTGACTTGGATAAGTTGAGTAGCTGAGTCTTTACTCTTGGAGGGTTATGGAGTACTATTAGGCTGTCCTACCTCATGCAAAAAGGATAATATGTCCACCTCTCATTTCTGAGTTTCCACAGAGGTATCAGACTACCCAGGAAGTTTCAGTGACTATTATTTTCTTCTGGTCCTTGT
>NC_064867.1:5009421-5219421 GCF_024139225.1 Suncus etruscus
AAGTATAAATCTTACAACCATGATTTTATTGCCTTTCCTCCTGCTAAAAAAATTTCCTCATCTCTGAATTATACCCTAAATTTAAAAATTCTGTGTCTCTTATTTCAGAAAATCTTCTAAATAAAATATAATATAGATTATTTCTCTGATAATATTTCTTCAAAGGAAACAGTTTTGTGTTCCTCAAAAAGTTTAGTACAAACAATGGTTTAGAGAAACCTGGCTAGGAAATTCAGGAAGACAAATAAAATAATAAAAATACATTTGAAAAGTAAAAATATATAGGGATATTTATTGTAGAATTATCCACAATAATATTCACAAAATATTGCATTTATATATCAAATGATAACTCAGTCATCCCAACACAATACTTTATTTTGTTAAAAATGCTGTTTATTTTTCTATGGAACATATGATCCTTATGAACTGTATACCAAGTTTATTAAGAGGCCTGTCACAAAAGATCATAAGACAACATTTATATGAAATATCTAAAATAAGCTAATCAATGGGGACCAAATAGAGTCTAGAGGAAGAGCCTACTGTGGAGTAAGTGCTTAAATATATTCATTTTTTAAACTTAATATTAATGTAATGTTTTCAATTACATTAAGGCAGTTTGTAGAGTGCTATATGATACTATATCCCACTGAATGACTCACTTTTTAAATGGTTAATTTTATATAATGTAGTTTCATGTGGGTTAAAAATGCTTTAATCAGTTTTCTTGTCACTCAGTAATCAAAATCCACATAAAGACACTAGTTCTTTTTGTGAGAGGTGGCTATAAGAGTAATATTTTGGCTATGCCCAGCAGCATTCACAGGCTACTCAGATACTCATGGATTTTTACTTAGATGTCTTTCGTGGCTTTTCTTAGAATAATATATGTGGTGCCAAGTATCAAACTAGGTTTTGGATGCAAGCATTGCAATCACCTTAATCGCTGTATGTCCAGTATCCATGACATATATTCCTGGAATCTAGCCTCAATTTCCAGTATTCTTATCTTACCCTCCTGCTAGATGATCACTCATAAATTTGTCAAACTTTCCTCATACACTCTTATATTAAATTTAAAACATTATTTTCTTTTTCTAAACCTTTTATAGAAATGTGGGGTGTGGGGCTTTCCATTGTAACTTGGGAGTCTGGAGGCCATTTCACTGATACTTGACACAACAGAATGACCATGATTTAAAAAATACGTCTGAGATACAGTTACAAAGATGTTGATGATTTAGATGTATCGTTACAATGTACTTTTTAAACAGCTGTCTCTATTTATTTATTTTATAGTCATACAGTGTTCTAACACCCTTCACCGATGTACATGGTGTCAACAATATCTCAGTTTTCCTCCTGCAACATCTTGGTCTCTCTCTTTGGTAGAATTCTTTCTCTTTTTTTCTCTGTCTCTCTCTCTCTCTGATTTTCTCTCTACCTTTTTCTTTTAAGCTCTGTGACTTGCAATGTATATCACTTTACCTCCATTCAGCATCGAGTTCTTGCCCTGTGTGAATTTCCAGCTATCATGGTCATAAAGGTGCCTTATCTTTCTTAACTGCTCTTCTAGCCTCTCGTGGAAAACTTCAAACCACAAAACAGTCCTCCTGGCTTTCATTCATATTCGTCTTTGAATGTCATTCTCATAACAAGAATTTTGTTCATTTATATATATATATATATCATACTATGAATGCAATCTTTTTCTGACTCACTTCATTAAGCATTATTTTATATTACAACTGAATAGTGTGGATACCACCAGTTACCCTAGTTTTGTTCACAAAAAAAAATCATTACTTAACACACCAGGGCTTCACACTGTGCAGTTAGATATTTTTATTTTTTAGTGCCTAGATAAAGAGAAATGCAACGAAAGGGTCTATATTGGGGCATCATCTATGCAAACATTATACTCCAACATTTTAAGCAATATTTTTGACCCACAGATGATATGATTATTGTTCTTTAATATTGACTTTTCTCTTCTATTGAATATATGTAGAAAAAAAGGGAATATTAGGCATTATGTTAAAAAGTTGTAATAATTTGGGGGCCAGAGCAGTGGTACAGGCTGTCGGGCATTTTCCTTACATATGCTAACCTAGGACAAACCACGATTCTATCCCTGGAGTCCCATATGACTTCAAAATAAAAATTGAAAAATCATTCTCTTGAATAAAACACTCATTTATAAGAAGTGATCATTTAAATATATCTCAGGCTATATATTTCAATAGGAATATCAATATTTTGCATATATTATTTCTTCCCATTTTTATTTCTTTACAGATAAGTATACTGCATAAATACCTAGAGATATTTATATGGTTTTCTGGTGACAAATGGCTGCTTTCATAGCATGATGTATAAAGGAAGGGGCAAAAGTAAGTTTGTGGACAGGCTGTGAATCAAAACTAAACTCCAGGGAAATGATTGTGCTATTCTATCTTATGAATCACAGAAAAAAAGGCACAGTTTTTCTACGATTTATAAGGAATCTAGTTTAGATTCTCTCAGGACCCTCTTTAACTATGCACCCTCCAATAGTACCAATAAACTTTTATTTACTTGACTGGATATACAGAATCTCAGGTCTAATTTTAAATAAGCGGTGTGCTGTATATTTGACCATTTTACACTTGATTCTAAAATTTTCTTGACAAATTATTATACTGTTAAATTAGTTCTCAGTGTCTGGGATAACCCATTTAATATTTCATATGTTAATATGCCTTTAATACCAGGCCTGTAGTCAATAAAAACACTGATGAACACACTACCAAATGCACTCTGTACACAGAGAGAACCTTTTTCTAGATAGTTTGTGAATCTGACTTATATATAAAATGTGCAAATTTTCTCTAATACAGGTAAAATTTGTATATGAATAAAATAAACTGTTAATGTAAATACACTGTTGAAAGCATTAGAGCCTGAGAATTTTTTTGTAAAGGAGCAGGTACTTCAAGTATTTAAAATTGGAGGAGGTATCTGAGATGCTGAATGTCACAAAGCATAAAGTTAGAATGATTTGAATTGACAATTCAATGGAAGATGTATGAATATGGAGTTCTTAAGGCAGTTAATTGTAGAAGTAAGGAGGGACCAGATAATGAATAAACTCAGCTTTTTCTTTAAAGTAGAACAAGGGCAGGGCTTTAAATCTATCATGTACAGATTTTCAAAAGGCAGGAATTTCCTTGACTACTTAATGACTGTAGATTGAAAGAAGTCATATGACAAATTATATCTTGAACTTGTGATGACTATATGTGGGCTTACAATAATTATACCATATTAAGAGTATACCCATTACGTTGGGTATTTAAAATGTCATCGTATACCACTCCTAACTTATTTTATCCTGTAATTTGCTTACAAATATGTTTCAACCAGAAATTACATATTCTTAGTTATCTTAGTCTCATCATCTTCAAGAAACTTGTCCATTCTAATTTGAACTTTCACAACAGTTTGTGTGGTAGATTGTGGTTGCATTGTCATTTCTATTCCTGATAACCAACATTCATCAATTTTATTTTTGCATTTTGTCCTATTTATGAATATGATATGTTCATATTCCCAAGTTAATACTCAATATTAAAATCCATTTATTTTCCTAGCCAACAATTCATTACTTTTCACATTTAGGAAAGCATGCCATGATAAAGGAATAAATTTAAAAGAGAACCATCAAATTCATTTTAATTTATTTAATATTCAAACAACCTTATTTTTTTATAATTTTATTGCAACCAATCTGAATTACAAGTCTTTGACAGTTATATTTAAGGTACATAGTAATAGATAGTGAATTAGGGCAATTCCCACCACTAGTGTTGACCCCTCAACTCCTGTCGTGAGCATGCACCCCATACCTCCACCCTTAGCCCCCTGGACTGCTAGTGTAATAAGTCCCTTTGTGAATAGCTTGTTGTAGTTTGGGTCTCTTGATTCTATTGTTGTTGACTTTGGGTTGGGTATTTAGGGCTGATCTTTTTTAAATTTCTACTCAATTTTCATGAGACTGCTTGATCCTGGTACCATCCACTTTTTTCTTCAATTTATGAGGCAGAACAAGCTTATTCATGTTCTATGTTTCTGTTGAAGGGTATAGAAAAAAAAAGAAAGCTGGGGTGTGCCCTGTGTAGAAGCTATGAATTTATATATAAAAGAAGAAAGATAAAGAAAAAAAAAACAAATTAAAAAATAGGAGAAGAAAAAAAATAAATAGGAGAGAGTACTGGTGTGGCAAGTTATTTTGTTGTTGTTTTGTTTTGCATAAGCACAGTAATTAGGGAAAATAGAAAGAAAATTCCCTTGGTCTAAGAGATACAGGATTTGTCCACCCTTGAGGCATATTGCCATGGGATCAACATGGCTATGGTCATGTTCATTGTCAAACCCCAATACTTTTTATGATGCCAGGAAATGTTCTGTTCAGTTGTGGTTGTCAATGTCAGTCTTCTGTTATTAGGATTCTTGGTTTTTGCACAAGTCCTAGGACAAAGTTGAGGACAGAGTCTTTCTTTATGGATCCAGAAGTTTTGCTTGTCATGGTTGTTGTAGTCAGTCTTCTATAATTAGTGATCTTGGTTTTTGCACAGGTCAAAGGACTGAATGTCTTCTGATTTCATCTCACCTTTATGTGATAAAGTTAGGAAATCTTCCCTTAGATCAAGTTGTTCCTGTTTCCTCATTATCAGAATCTCGCATGCACCAAATCTGGTGCAAGTTGGTGCTAGAGTGGTATTAGGGATCCCCTGGGGGGAGTTTGATTCCTGGTGCAGGGGACTGTATCAATTTTAAGGTTGGGATCTGGAGATTGACTGTCTATGTCGGATCTTTGTTCAGGGTATGTGTTTTCTCTATATTATAAAATTTATGAGTTCTTATCCCTAGTAGATTAGAGCTTGTTTTTATACATAAAATTTCTCCATTTTAATGTGCCTATGCAAAAAGGAACAATGCCTTATAATATTGTTGGTGCATTAGGAGGTAAAAATGGCAAGCTCTTCTAATCTCTGTGCTCTGGTTTTGGCCTGGGTTATTTTAACTCAGACAGGACTTTTCTTCTAGAATTTTGTATTAAGCAGAATCAGAACAAGCAATGAAAAATAAAATACATAAATAAATAATTTTTTTAAAAAGGAATGCATTTGGGAACAGAAACACTGAGAGGTATAGCTGTTTAGGGATCAAAATACATAGAAAATATATATATCCCATTAAATCATTAGAGACAGTGTTGTGGAGAGAGGATTAGATATTTTCATCCCACACCATGGTCTTCTTGAGGCTGAGAAATGGTTTTCAGCAATGGAAGTTTGGATAGTGTCCTCAAGCTAGGGGTCCTTCCGGAGCTGAATCCAGTAGCATGCTCCAGTCAACCTTATATTTATTTTTTAACAAATAAAGGTAAGCTGCCTTAAAATACCTCACAATTTAGTATATTCACCAGATAGAATTAAATGTGGAGTGTGAGTATTATTAGTTTATGTTTTTGTCTTTATGATTTTATATAGTTTATCATGCATTGCTAAAATTATGCTAAAGAGTAATTCTATGAGTGAATGAATAAACTACTTGGCTAATTAACCTCATATTCATATCTGAAATTATGGTCAAAAAGATACTGAACTTCTAAGGAAATGTAATAACATCCAAGTCTGCATCTCCAAATGTTCTGTGAAATGCCTCACACCCTTGAATTAAAAATTTGAAGACATGGGAGGCTAAAATGAAATGCCAATGTATAACTGTGATTGTATAAACTTACCATGCAAAAAAGAAGGCAATATTCCCACTATCTCTCTTGCTGAGTTTCATTGAGGGGAAATATAGCTGTTTAGGACAAAAACTCCAACTTTCAGTGTAAGGGATTTACAAGAAGTGGAGATGTTTACAGAAATGCTGCAGATGCCTTAAAATTTTGCAGGTCATCAAGAGCCACAGTGAGAACTGTGGCTACTGGACCAACTTGACATTGGCCTCTTAAGAGAGTGAAAAGTCTTACTTATTGGTAATCCCTTTGGGCTGTTGCAATTGAGGTCACTGACTCTGACAAGAATCCATTTCAGTTCTTTTGAATTGAGGGCAATGTCAGAACAATAAAACCATAAATTTTAGAGTGAAATGAATAGAATATTCTTCACTTTTATTCACTTTTTGTGGTGAACAGTTAGTGGAGCAAGAGCAAATACCAGACTAGTTACTTGGGTTTGTTAATATAGCTCACCATCTCCAACCTTTTTGCCACAGCAGATGCTATTAAAAGTTCTATAACTCTCCAAGGCAAATAACGTTTTCTTCCCCAAGGAAATCATGTGAGTGGTTAGAGCTAATGCTCAAATATTTTCAGGCGTTACCAGTGTTATAATTTTCAGTAATAACAAATGATTGCTGTGTTTAAATATATAAGAATGAAAATATATAATACTTTCTTTTTTTACTTTTTTTAATTTAGTTATGTTTGGGGAGGGGATGATCAAGGCTTCTTTCTGGCCCAGTACTAATAGATCACTCCTAACGGGGCTCTGGAGACCATGAGGGGTGCCGTGAATCAGACCCACATCTGCCTCGTGCAAGACAAATGCCTTCACACGGGCTTTACTGTTACTCTAGCCCCATTTCTTAGACATGGTGACATTTTATTGAAAATAGAGGATTAAAAGCTTACACTAGGGGCATAACAATAGTACAGTGAGTAGGGTGCTTACTAGCAGATCTAGTTCAATGCCTAGCACCCCATATGGTTCCCTGAGTTCCACAAGAAAATATTCCTGTGTGCTCAGCCAGGTGTAAACATGAATGCCACTAGAGGTGGCACCTCTAGTGGGTGTCATTGAACTGACTAAATAAATGCAGTCATAAAGAGTTCATTATATATTTTGAGCAATTTATTGAAAATGTAAAATCATTATTGCTTGTTCTATCACGTAGCTCCCTGTTGAATTCTATAATTTTATATTTTTTGTTAATCAGTTTTTATTCACACTATGTCCATACAAAAATGCTAATTCTATTTCTGAGTTTTAATCCTTTTTCTTTTTCTCTAAAGTTCCCTAAACAACCTAGGTCCAGAAAACCAGATCCCATGTGGTCTTGTGACTTTTGAATGTTTTCTCATTTTTCTTGACACTGTGGGGCTTTCTGCTCTTTCTTTCCAATGCGTAGATTTTCTATGAAACTACCATTCTCAGAATGCAGTTTCTCATACCACTTAAATGACGAGATAAGAAAAGAACCCAAGTAGCATTTCATAAAGTAAGAGAAGTTTTGAAGAGCTGAGAGCAAGAGGGGAATAGAATAGACAGTTGCATTGTGTTAAATATATCCATTGACTTACAAGATGCTGTACACATTTTCTATCTAAAATTCTAGAGTGCTTTAGAATTTTTTCCATCTTAAGTTTTCCTTAGAGATGATAGTAATACTTTATCCTTTTTCGCTTTTATTATTCTTTGTCATTATTTTATGTCTTTGGGAGAATCTTTTCTTCTTTAAGAACTTTAGGTTACAATGAAGGCTGGAGAGAGTACAGCAGCTAATTAATTTTCCTTGCCTGTGGTGACCAGGGTTCAATTCTTTGCTACTGCGTATGCTTCTCCAAGGCCACCAAGAGTAATCCCTAAGTATACCTGGTATGCTCCTCAAAACAAAATAAATATATGGAAATAAAATAAAATATGAAATGAAGTTAAATATTAGAGATTCAGTAATATTAATAACTAATAAAATTATTTTTAAAACTAATCAAAATCAAATACTAATCTATACTACTTCTATTCATATTATATAATTTTTATATATTTTTCTATCTTTTTAAATTTGTTTTAGGGTCAAACGTAGCAGTGCTAAGGTGGTACTCCTGGATTTGTGCTCACAGTTTACTCCTGATAGGATTTCGACATCATTTTGATTGCAGGTGTCAGGCAAGAAGCCACCCCGTGTACTCTCACCCTTGCACCTGCCATAAATTTTTTAACACATTTCTTTGAATAACTCCAACTTTTAAAGAATTATTGGGTGACTGAAAAATTAAAGTAATTCTAATGTCCACATGTTTAACTTTTGCTATATTTTCTCATTTCTGGGGGGTATTTTATTAAAAAAATTATAAATTCAGATGCCCTATAGTTTTTACTATAGGTACTCTGCAAGTTTCCTATTCTTACCATTTTTTCATATATATATATATATATATATATATATATATATATATATATATATATATATATATATAATGCCAAACTTCACTTAAGGTCACTTTTCTTGGGAGAATTTCAAGAACTTTCATGAGTATCAATGCTTGCCCACATGAAGATATTATTTTATTTTACAGGAATACATGGATCAGGAAACATGCTGGCAAGATTAATAAACAAAAGGAGTGATATAGCTTTTTCATGACTGTAAAGTATAAAATTCCCTCATATTTATGTTGGTTATAGCAATATTTACAATGTCTTCATTATACTCTAATTGTTTATATTCCTTTTATTCACTCCTCCTTAAAAATTTGAAATTAGTAAAAATTCTCAACTATTTTAGTCATTAATTTTATACCCTCAATTTTTATTGATGGAATTATTTTCTTAAAATCAAAATGAAAATATTCTCATTTATTTTAACCCTTTGGTCCACTCCATCATGAGCATTATCATGTATTTTTAACAACATAAATTAATCCTTCTTGGAAATTTATTTGGTTTCACAGGTTTCTGATATTCTTGAAGTAATCATATACTTTTTCTCTAATATTTTTATAAATGAAAGCTAAAATTAATTTTGTGTCTTCTAAAGAAAAACAAAATCAATATTTTTAAACTAAACACAAAAGACTAAATGTCTACACAATCATTTGTATTACATTTTTCACATCACATTTCTTTACTTTAATTATCCTATAATCTCCTTAATTTATACTGATTTTAATATTAGCTGCTTATTCATCTTCATAGTGCAACTAAATTCATAGCGTAAGTTCTACAACAACTTAGATGTTTAAACATTGTGGATAATGTTATAATTTATGAAGAATAAAAAGCTTAAAACTATGTTCTTATAATTTGAATACAAATTTAGTGTTCTGATCAACATTTGAATAGGTAATTTTGCTTCTCTGAGAATTCATCCTTTTAAGCATATTTTATATCCACCAGTCTTTTCTGGGTTATCAATGATTATTTCAAAGAAGATATCCTTAATATTTTTTATTTTTAAATGATATTTTATTTCATTTGCTTCCTATCATTCAACATAAAATTGGTTGTTTCTATACTAGAAATAGAATAGTAGCACAAAAAAAAGAAATGAAACAGAAACTAGCCTAACCCAGATTTGCATAAAAACTACTTAAATTTTAAGATATAAGCTGTAGAATATTTTGTAAACTTTGAAAGATTCAGTTCACCTGTAACTTGAAATTCTTAGCAACTTGTCAGAATAAAGTTTATTATTAGCTTTAAATAAAATTATCTCAGAACATGTTTAGAAAAACAAATTGCAATTAACAGCTGTTCATGAAATATTAGCTTCCATTTTTATTTTATTTTATAGTTATTATTTGTACAGTGATTTTGTTTGCTCCTTTAATTCTGATCATTAAATATTAAAGTAAAAGTAAAGGAGGGACTACAAATAATAAGTGTGATTTCTCTTTTTATTAAATTTTTAGACTTTGGTCACTGAGGAATAACATTTAAAGCATTAAAAGATTTTAAAAATAATAAAAGAGATTTTAAAAATAGTTTAGCCCAATGATTTAATTTCCTAGACAGAAAAAACTTTTTATAAATTTTATAGTTAAATAGCTGATATGTCATACCTAATTTTCAATTAGATTCTAAAGAAATAATTAGAGAGCTAGAGTAAGAGAGGGGTATATACTGTAGTATATACTTTCTTTAAAGTAGACACTCTAATATTTATTTATTTATTTATTTTTGGTTTTGGAGCCATACCCAGTGTCACTCAGGGCTTATTCCTGGCTATACACTCAGAAATCACTCCTGGCTTGGGGGACCATATGAGATGCCAGGAGACCGAACTCAGGTCTGATTGGGTCAGCTGTGTGCAAGGTAAACGCCATACTGCTGTGCTATATCGCTCTGTCCCCTAATTCATTATTCTTAAGTTATTTGAATAAAACAGGCATTTCATAGATAGTTGATTATATATTCTGTACTTCAATCTCAAATCTTTTTTCTTACCTTTTATCAGGGAACAATATTTCTAAATAAAGTTTCATACAGAAACTGCTTTTGCCATAACACTTGGATGACTCTCAACTGAAGTCAGTCAGACAAGTCTGTTCTTAAAAATATTTCTAAAAGCTGTGAACAGTTCTAAAGAACTGTTGTATTCAGGTCTGCTTCTGTATGTATGTGTGTGTTTGTGTTCATCAGAGAGACAGAGAGAGATACATTGGCACAGAGGAAAACAGACACCCAGAGATTAAGAGAGAAGAGGCAGAAAATATTAGTGCTAGACTAATTATAGGGCCATGCTATGTACAAAGTTAGTTGACTACAAACTGTCTGAGAAACATAAAACGTGTCTTTTCATGCACCAAACTCAAACTATTCTGTGGGTGGATCATTCTAATAAATGAAATCAATGAAAGAGTCTATGACATGAATACAAATATGAACAAACAAGTCCTTGAATGTGATTTTTGACTTTGCTGTGAAACATTCTGGTTCCACAAAGAAAATGTCACTGGCCTCTTAAAATAATGTGACCTCGCTGAACTTTCAAAAAAATCTATCCATAAATATCATAAAGCCAAGCCTTTCACTTTTAATTTCTTGACATTTATAGAACACGTTGGTATGGCTGAAATGAACCACCACTGATTGTTTCATGTACAGTAGGGAGATATTATTAGTTTATGCTAACTAGGGGCAGGTTGTCAGCCTTTGCCTGAACTAATAATGTAAAGCCTAATTTGTATATAACTGTTTAATTTGCCTTTATAATTATCATATGCTAATGGACTTACTCTAAAACAAGTACTTTTTTTTCTTTTTAGAAATCTAACATTTGTTCTAAATGTTATTATCCAAGACACAAGGCCATAGAGCATAATTAGTGGGCTTTAATTCTTTAGCTTTTTAATTTTTTTGGAAATCAAAAAATATACCTCTTGTAACCTAAGTTATGTTATATACGAATAGCTATTCATTTCCAGTTACAGATATTCATAATTATAAAATAAACCTCTGTACCTTTCTATGAATACACTGAAAATGCTGCCTAGGCATTAGTGACTTTTAAAGTACCCAGTAATTGGATTTCTCATGAGTTGGTAGGTGGATAAATGTAGGTGGTATGTATTGTGCTGGGCTCAAATTATCTGCCTTCTTATAAGTGTCTAATATTCTACCTCTACACATAAGTAGCATATTATTAAATTCCTTTTGGCAGTTTTTTTACTTATGATGTGCCTTATTCTTTCACATAATTTTTGGCAGGATCTAATTGATATTCTTTTTAACAGTTCCATTGACCTCCCAGATATTTTCCTCCTGTACTGTATAGTTTCCCTTGGCTACTGTTCCTCTAATCTCTATACATTAAAGATGCATTTATACTTTTCTTTTACAGTGTTCTGAACATAATTATAAAAGTCTTGAATCCAGAATCAAAAACAGTTTGATCACATAAAAGCTAATTTCTAAAATCTATTACATGTGGAGAGTCAAAGTCAAAAGGAGGACAAATTTACAACTCTTCAGGTGCATGGGAGGGGTGAGTATTTTCCAGACAAACTTGAAGAAATGTTTATTATGTAAAGTCATTCGAAACTATACCCCAACTGCCTATTGTTTTTTAAAGCCTTTGATGTTCTATTATTCAGTCTGTTGATTTTTTCATTATGGGTGACTAATGTGCCATTTCAATTTAATACCAGTACTTTTCAATTTTCTTTTGCAATTAAAGTATATTATCAACTATTTATTTGTGAAAAATAAGAGTCATATTGGACAATATTTAACTGCTTAGTATTAGAAATAATTGTCTAGTCAAAAAGCAAGTATAGGTTGTTCTTTCTCTTATTCATAAAAAATTCTATGCAATCATCTTGCCTTTTTGCTGCTGACTCAATACAGGGAATCAGAAAAAGTAACTTATTTTTCCTCCATCAAATGCAATTTGATTTTTTTATTTATGCTCAAAATAGAAGTTTTTATTCCCATAATGTAGATATAAAAACTATGATTTATTTTATTTGTAGAACATTGAGTTTGGATAAAATTTCTCATAGAAAACTTTACCTTACCTTTAAATAGGATTCAAATACAACTTCTACTTTTCACTAAGGTCCCTAAGCTTTCTATTTATGAAATCACATTTGCTTCAATTATTTCCTTGTCTATTTATTCACCTACGTCTAATATTCTTGCATCCATATAATATGATAGAGAAGAGAATCATCAATACTACTAAAGTATAAGAGGAGAATTAAAAATTATATTTATACCTGTACTTTACAAAGCTATTTATGGTTGATTTTCAGACATGCAAATGGTCTTCCAAAACCAGTCCATACGCCAGTGTCAACTTCCTCTACCAATGCACCCAAGCTCCTTCATACCCAAGCTCCTTCTTCGACAGACTCATTCTTAAAGTTTAGTTATTTGAATTTTATGATTACAGTCTGTGTTTTATATGTAACATAATTTATAATATATTGTATATTCCTATGTAAATATATATCTACCATATCTCTATATAGCTAATAAGTCTGAGGACCTACCCCTTGCCCATGTTACCTCCCATTCATCTTTTCTTAATTCCTTTCCTCTTTCAATTTCTTTTTATTTACTATCCTTATTAATTTTATAACCTAGAGATCATGGATATCCATGTATTCCTGTCATTGGTATCATTTATTACCTTATTTATTGTCAGTTATATACCACAGATATGTGGGATCATCCAGTGTTAAGCAAACATATTATATTTTGCTTAACGTATTATATTCCAGTTTCATAAAAATTTCAGCAAGTTGCATGATTTCATCTTTCCCTGAATATATTTCATATCTCTGTTATCCATTAATTTGTCCTTGGACCACACCCTTGTTATTAGGCTAAGTGCCTTCATTAATAATGGCAACATATGCCCTTTTGAATATGTTTTGCAGGTTGACAATTGGTGGAATTATTGGATTATATGGCAGCTCTATTTTTACTTTTAAACATTTTTGTTTGTTTTTCGGATCACACTCTGTGGTACTCGGGGGTTACTCCTGGCTCTGCACTCAGAAATCACTCTGGGCAGGCTTGGAGGACTACATGGGATGCCAGAAATCAAAAAACTGTCCATCCTGGGTCGGTTACGTGCAAGACAAATGCCCTACCAATGTGCTATCTCTCCAGTCTCTCTATTCTTACTTTTATGACAAGTCTCCATATTATTTCTATAGGTGTTTAACCAAACAATATTTTCAAAGTAGTGAATCAACATTCCTTTTAACACAATGTCCTCACCAAGGAAAGAAGAGTATTAAAAAAAAAAAACCTCCATAGGAGGAAATAATGTATAAATTGGCATTTGATATATAAAGTCAACAAAATACATAATGAAAAAGAATAATAATATGTCAGAGACATCAGTCATTTATTTATTCTTATAGAGACTATACGAAATCATATTGCAATATAAAAATAACCTCATCTGAAAATAAAAGAAAATAAAAGAGAAGGTTTCTTCAAAATCTCTGTCTCTTTTTGTTTGGCCACAGCATCTATATTCAGGGATTACTTTTATCTGTAAGCTCACTTATCACTTCTAGCAATTCTCTATGGACCATATGGAGTGCCAGGGATCCAGGTTGGCTGCTTGTAAGGTGCAAAGAGATCAAAACAGGGTCAGCATTGTGCAAAGAAATTATCTTCATCAAGGTTGTTCCACTACTGTTCTATTTCTCTGACCTCCAGGATTTACATGTTTCCTTTATATTTTGGTGGATAATTATTATCAAGTATAATCTTAACTATACATAGAAATAATTATTTATTAATCAAAAGCTTAAAACAATGTTTTTTTCTAATTCACAGAACTTCAATGCTGAACTATTATTTCTTTAAGTATACTGTAATATTACTAGTAACTAATACAGTGACCAATTGTAAAATCACCCATGCACCATATTTTCAACCCCAGTTGGACAGGTCTGAAGAATGGTAGCAGCAAAGAATTAATAAACCAAACCAGTCAGGAGTGATTCATAGAGTCTGGTTGGCTTGTCACATCATGCTTTTTATAAATGTGCCAAGCCAAAACCAAAACCCCTTTATTTCCCAACCAGGAGGGGGAGTAATGATAAAGGTACTTATGTCCAGCTACTCCAGTTTAGGGGGACATTTTCTTTTCAAAAGAGTAAGTTTAAAGGAAAGATGAAGATGGGGGAATGTCTTTGTTTTAGTAAAGACAGAGTATGACCTAACAACCATTGTAAGGAGAGATTATGTGGAGGTCCAGATTAAAATGTATTAACTGACTAAATCATATAGCATTTTTGACTGAAAATTGATGTCAAAAATATCATTTTATCTCTCCTGTGCCTGTCTGTCTGTGTTTCTGAATCCCTGAAGGTCTCCTCAGAGGCCTAGGGAGTGCACCCCCAAAAACCTGCATTTTGAAGCTGCCCAGTGAGTAAATTCTGGGTGTGGGGGTCGCCGTCCAATAAGCTGAGCTCTCTGGCCTATGGAGGCTCTGCCCTGCTGTGCCTTTGTTCACTCTGAGGACTTCAAGGGAAACCTCTCCTGTGCCTGTCTGCCTGTATTTCTGAATCCCTGAAGGTCTCCTCAGAGGCCTAGGGAGCGCACCCCCAGAAACTGTTAACTAGAGGCAGCAGAAGAGCGCAGCCACTTCTCTTCCTTCATGGCCGCACATTCTTTCAAACCAATGAACTGCAACACAACATGCAGAAAAAAACCACACTACAAGCGTGACAATGGGGAAACCTCGCAGGATAACACCATGCACAGAGAATGAAGACAAAAGCTCAGATGACCTAATAAATTCCAACCACCTGATTAACCTCTTGAATAAGGAACTTAAAATAGCAATATGGAAGATGTTTGAAGAAAGCATAGATCGATCTGAAGAGAACACAAAGACAGATATCAGAAAACTCCAAACTGAAATAACAGAGCTGAAGAACAGTGTAGCTCAACTGAAAACCTCAGTGGATGGCCTTGCCAACAGGGTAATAGCAGCTGAGGAGAGAATTGGAGTACTGGAAGATGTGATGCAGAAAAACTCAACACAAAAGAAGAAATTCAAAAAGAACCTTAAGATAAACGAACAGGCAATGGAAAAAGTACTCAAGGAATGCGAACAGATGAAAATAGTAGTCTTTGATAAACTCAAAAGAAACAAGATAAGAATCATTGGAGTCCCAGAGACCCAGGTAAGAGATCTCCAGGAAGTATCAACTGTCAATGACATCATCAAAGAGATACTCCCAGAGTTAAAGACTACATGCAATCAAATCCTGCATGCCCGAAGAGTACCAGCTAAAAGAGACCCAAAGAAAAACACCCCAAGACACATCCTCGTTATGATGACAAATCCACAGATAGAGATAGAATACTGAAAGCAGCAAGATCAAAAAGGGAAATTACATTCAATAAAGCTTCCCTAAGACTTATAGCAGACATGTCACAAGAAACTCTCAAGGCAGAAGACAGTGGTGGGATATTGTGACAAGACTGAATGAAATAAATGCCTTACCGAGAATACTACACCTAGCTCGACTCACGTTAAGGTTTAAAGGAAGAATACATAGCTTCATGGATAAAAAAACAGCTCAGAAACTTCACAGATAAAAAACCAGCCTTAAAGGAAAAGCTGACAGGTCTACTCTAAGACAAGAGAGACCAGAAACACAGCAAACTTATCTACAAAAATAAATTAAATCCTATGACAATCATCTCCCGCAATGCCAATGGACGAAATTCACCAAATAAAAGACACAGAGTGGCAAAATGGGTCAAAAAGATGAATCCAGCTGTCTGCTGTCTACAAGAAGCACATATGATTAGTTAGAACAAACACAGATTCAAAATCAAAGGCTGGAAAAAATCAATCAAGCAAACAACACCCTCTAAAAAGCTGGGGTGGCCATATTAATATCTGATGACACCAACTTTATACTCAGAAAAGTGGTAAGGGCAAAGATGGACACTAAATATTAATCAAGGGATATGTGCAACAGGAAGAAATCAGACTTTTAAACATATATGCACCCAATGAGAGACCAGCAAATTATCTAATACAATTACTGATAAATCTAAAAGAAGACAGCAATAATAACACAATAATTGTGGGAGACCTCAACATAGCCCTATCAACACTTGATAGGTCAACTAGACTGAAACCCAACAAAAATAATACTAGTCCTGAAAAGAGTAATTGAAGAAAGAGGACTAGTAGATATATACGGGACACTCCATCCCAAAAAACCAGGATACACTTCTTCTCCAATGTACATGGGTCATTCTCCAGGATAGACTACATGCTGACACATAAAACATACCTCCATAAAATAAAGAGGATAGAAATCTTGCAGGCTACCTTTGCTGACCACAAGGCTCTGAAATTAGATGTGAACTACAAAGCCACATAGAAGAAAAATTTTAACAATTGGAAATTAAACAGGCTACTGAACAACCAGTGGGTCCGAGATAAAATCAAAAAGGAAATCAAAACTTTCCTGGAAACAAATGATAATGAAGACACAAACTGCCAGAATCTATGGGACACAGCAAAAGCGGTCCTGAGGGGGAAAATTATAGCTCAACAAGCACACATCGGGAAAGAAGAAGGGGCATACCTGAATAACTTAATGATGCAGCTCAAAAAAATAGAAAATGACCAAGAAAAGGAACCAAAAATAGGGAGACAGAAGGAAATAACAAAGCTTAAAGCAGAACTCAATGAAGTGGAAAACCAAAAAACAATCCGAAAGATCAACGAAAGCAGCAGTTGATTCTTTGAAAGAATAAACAAGATTGATAGACCATTGGCAAAACTCACAAAGAAAGATAGAGAAAAATCTGATAACCCGTATTAGAAATGAAAAGGGGGAGATCATGACAGATACTGCAGAGATCCAAAGGGTAATCAGAGACTACTTTGAGAAACTTTATGCTACTAAACATGGAAACCTAGAAGAAATGAATAAATTCTCGGACACTTATAACCTTCCACATTTAAGTAAGGAGGATGTAGCATATCTAAACACCCCCATCACTACTGAGGAAATTAAAACTGTAATCAAACATATTCCCAAAAAGAAAAGCCCAGGCCCAGATGGATTTCCTAATGAATTTTTTCAAATCTTTCAAGAGGATCTACTACCAATGCTAGCCAGGCTTTTTAATGAAATAGAAAAAATGGGAACTCTCCCAAACAGCTTTTATGAAGTCAACATCACCTTGATACCAAAACAGACAGAGATGCTGCCAAAAAAGAAAATTACAGACCAATATCCCTGATGAATGCAGATGCAAATATCTTCAACAAAATCTTGGCAAATAGGATCTAATGCATCATCAAGAAGATCATACACTATGACCAAGTAGGCTTCTTTCCAGGAATGCCAGGATAGTTTAACATCTGTAAATTTATCAACATCATACACAACATCAAAAAGAAGAAAAATAAAAATCACATGATCATATAAATAGATGCAGAGAAAGTATTTGTTAAGGTCCAAAACCCATTCTTGATCAAAACTCTCAGCAAGATGGGAATGGAAGGAACCTTCCACAATTTAGTTGAAGTCATCTATGACAAGCCAATGGTAAATATTATCCCCAATGGAGAAAAACTAAAAGCCTTTCCTCTAAATTCTGGTACAAGACAAGGCTGTCTGCTCTCAGCACTCCTCTTCAACATAGTACTGGAAGTTCTTGCTATAGTGATCAGGCAAGAAACAGATATCAATGGAATCCAGATAGGAAAGAAAGAAATCAAGCTCTCATTGTTTGTAGATGACATGATACTCTACTTAGAAAACCCTAAAGACTCTACCAAAAAGCTTCTAGAAACAATAGACTCATATAGCAAGGTGGTAGACTACAAAATTAACACACAGAAATCAATGGCCTTTTTATACACCAATAATGAAAGGGAAGAGACGGAAGTAAAGAAGGCAATCCCATTCACATTACTGCCACATAAATTCAAATATCTTGGAGTCAACTTGACCAAAGATGTGAAGGACCTATACAAAGAAAACCATAAAGCCCTGCTCCAAGAAATAAGAGAGGACACACAGAAATGGAAACACGTACCGTGCTCATGGATTGGCAAGATTAACATCATTAAAATGCAATACTCCCCAAAGCTTTATACAGATTTAATGCAATCCCCTTAAAAATACCCATGACATTCTTCAAAGAAGTGAATCAAACATGTGTGAAGTTCATCTGGAACAATAAACACCCTCGAATAGCTAAAGCACTTCTAGAGAAAAGAAAAATGGAAGGCATTACTTTCCCCAACTTTAAACAGTACTACAAAGCACTAGTTTTCAAAACAGCATGGTATTGGAATAAAGGCAGGCCCTCAGATCAGTGGAATAGGCTTGAGTTCTCAGCCATTGTCCCACAGACATATAGTTACCTAATTTTTGACAAAGGAACAAGAAATTCTAAGAGGAGCAGGGAAAACCTCTTCAACAAGTGGTGCTGGCAGAACTGGTTAGCCACTTGCAAAAAAAGCGAACATAGACCACCAATTAACATCATATACGAAGGTAAAATCCAAATGGATTAAAGACCTTGATACCAGACCTGATACCATAAGGTAAATTGAACAACACGTCAGTAAAACACTCCATAACATTGAGATTAAAGGCATCTTCAAGGAGGAAACTGCACTTTCCGAACAAGTGGAAGCAGAGATCAACAAATGGGAATATATTAAACAGAAGCTTCAGCACCTCAAAAGAAATAGTCCCCAGGACACGAGTCACCCACTGAGTAGGAGAAACTATTCACCCAACACCCATCAGATAAGGGGATAATATCCAAAATATACAGGGCACTGACAGAACTTTACAAGAAAAAAAATCTAATCCCATCAAAAAATGGGCAGAAGAAATGAACAGACACTTTGACAAAAAAAGAAATACAAATGGCCAAAAGGCACATAAAAAAATGCTCCTTGTCACTAATCATCAGGGAGATGCAAATCAAAACAAAGATAAGATACCATCTCACACCACAGAAATTGGCGCACATCACAAATAATGAGAACAATCAGTGCTGGCGGGGATGTGGAGAGAAAGGAACTCTTATCCACTGCTGGTGGGACTGCCGTCTAGTCCAACCTCTATGGAAAGCGATAAGGAGATTCCTCCAAAATCTGGAAATTGAGCTCCCATTGGATCCAGCTATTCCACTCCTAGGGATATACCCTAAGAACACAAGAATACAATATGAAATTCCCTTTCTTACACCTATATTTATTGCAGCACTATTCACAATAGCCAGGCTCTGGAAACAACCAAGGTGCCCTTCAACAGACAAATGGCTAAAGAAACTGTGGTACATATACACAATGGAATATTATGCAGCCATCAGGAGAGATGAAGTCATGAAATATTCCTATACGTGGATGTACATGGAATCTATCATGCTGACTGAAATAAGTCAGAGGGAGAGAGAGACGCAGAATAGTCTCACTCATGATGGGTTTTAAGAAAAATAAAAGTCATTTTTGCAACAATCCTCAGAGACAAGGAGAGGAGGGCTGGAACTTCCAGCTCACTTCATGAAGCTCACCACAAAGAGTGGTGAATGCAGTTATAGAAATAACTACATAGAGAACTACCACAATCATGTGAATGAATGAGGGAACTGGAAAGCCTGTGTGGAGTACAGGTGGGGGTGGGGTGGGATGGAGAGAGATTTGGGACATTGGTGGTGGGAATGTTGCACTGGTGAAGAGGGGTGTTCTTTACATGACTGAAACCTAATCACAATCATATATGTAATCAAGATATATAAATAAAGGGAAAAAAGAAAAAATATTATTTTATTTTTAAATTTTTTATTTTATTTTTCTCATTTTGGGGGTGTTATTGTGAGGAAGCATAAATGATGGTACTTAGGACTTATGTAGACCTGCATATCAACCCAGATTAGCTTTATGGAAGGCCTTCTCATCTGTTGTGTCACTTTCTGACACAAATCAGAAAGTATGAAAGGTTGTAAAGTACTTGACTCACTATTTCTAGTTTAAACTTGGAGAGGCGATGTGAAAAGGATAGCCTAGACTTCCAGGAATTAATCAGCTAAGAAATATAAGCTCCAGTTCTATATCACAATGAATATAATCAGTAATAAGCTGTGTGAAAGTGTGCTGATTAGGCTAATTAAGAAAAGAAAGGGATAGAGGTTACAGTTTAATAATATCATAAAATCACCAAAAAATGTTATCACTACAAACTACCAAATGTGCAAAGTATGAGGAATAGTATGAACTAATTATCAATGCACTTAATCATTTCAACTAAAAAAAAAAAATCTATGAAAAACACTGCCAACACACACAAGAAAGAAAAAGCAAAAACTCCTATGAATTTGAGAAAGTCAATTATTATGTGGAACCTTTAATACAGAAAATGCCTGTCCATGTAGATTCAGTGGTGTATTTACCAAACAT
This sequence comes from Suncus etruscus, assembly GCF_024139225.1. Lineage (NCBI taxonomy): Eukaryota > Metazoa > Chordata > Mammalia > Eulipotyphla > Soricidae > Suncus > Suncus etruscus. The sequence goes on from NC_064867.1 coordinate 5,030,128, forward strand.
GTAAATAAGAAATTATACCAATTTCATACTTCTTAAAAAGAAAGTAAAATAATGAACAATATAGTACTGTGGGAAAGATACTTTCTTTGCACCCAGCTGACCCTGGTTTATCCCCTGCACCTCATATGGTTCTTAATCCCTGCCAGGAGTGATTCTAAGCACAGAATCAGGAGTAAGCCATGAGCTAAATTTAAGTGTGATACAATGAACAAAAATAGAACAAAAAAAAGTGAAGATAGATATCATAGAAGCTCAGAATCCTTCCTAAAATATTCTAAGATCCTGCAATAACTCAAGTAACAATATTGGATATTTTACTCCAAAATAGAGGAAATAAGCCATCAGCCATTAGCATATCTCATGAACATAAACATATACACATACAAGTAAATAAATGATTTTAATTAAATATGGATAAATTAATTGCAGATATAACATCAATATACAATATACATCAATACTGTTAAGTAAATGTATGAAAATATTTTCTTAAATCATAGTCATAATGGAAATGTTAATTTAAACAACACTAAGAGACTACCTACCTATTAGATTGGCCAAAAATCAGAATATTGCAAACACATAATGCTGTTGAGTATTTTGAGCAAAGGACTCTCAACCATTGTTAATAAATTCTCAAATTGCCATAACTCATAAACTTGATGAAACTAAATACAATCTCACATATGATTCAGCAACAGTGCTCTAACTTGATATCTGCACAGGGTAATTGTAAACTTACTCTATTTTCTTTCCCAAACATATATAAACATTTATATCTACTTTATTCATAATATCTAATTTTGGAAGCAGCAACAAAAACTATTTGTGAGGGGTGGGGAAATACTTATGCGTATTATAAGTAGATAATTGAGATGTAGTATTTTCAGACAACGGAATACTATTTAACTGGAAAACTTAAATTCATAACAATATGTGAATGAAGCCTGTGTTGCACTGGTGATGGGTGGTGTTCTTTACATGACTGAAACCCAAATACAATCATGTATGTAATAAAGTTGGTTAAATAAAATAATTAAAAAAGGGCTAATTGTTGCATAAATAGTTCTTTGGCATTCTGGAAAAAGCAAAGCTATAAAGTTAGTAAAAAAAAATCTCTGCAATTTTACAACCAAGATTGTTAAGGAATGGAGAGGAAAAGTGGGGTAGAAAGGTAGTATAGGAAATTTATAGCAGTGAAAATAGCCTGCATGTTAACACAATGATCATAATGAGACCTTATGCTATCCAAACCCACAAAATTTAAAACATTAGGAGTGAAAACATTGTACAGCCTATGAATGTTCATTATATAAAGTTTATTATATAAAACAAATTGGAGAAAATTTATTTTATATCAGAGATGTGATCAACCCAATATATACTTTCCATTATAGGTAAAAATAAGCCAGTTTGTATTTGTTTGGTAATATATTCATACAAAGGATTTTTAATTCTGTTTTTTATAGCTAATATGACATTTTAGACTAGTGATTCTTTCTCCATATTTTTATATATTTTTTGTCTTCCTAGCAATATTCAGGAGGATCAGAGGGTCACTACCAGTGATTCTTGACGGGTTTGTCCCAGAGGTTCAATTCTAGAACCTAAGTAAGTTACTTAGGGACCACTAGGGTCACAATGGTGAGCTGGAGAGTCAAGGTCCACATGTGGTAGTGTTTGGGGACTTTCGGAGAATGAAACCAGGGGTTCTAAGTAAGCCGTGTAGTGCAGGGTAGTGAGCCCAGTTTAACACATTCTAGCATGTACTAACTAATGGTACTATCTCCTAGTCTTTTATCATTAAACTTTAACAGGGGAATTGTATATGATTCTGGATATCTATCTAAATAGAGGAGCCATGCATTTATGGCTTCTTTATTCCTTATTTGTCTCTATTATTTCACTTTATAGGATGGCTTACAAATCATTCTGTGTCATGAGATGATACTTTAATTCATTTTTATATTATTAAATATTCTAAAAACTTAGTTTTATAACAACTATTTACTATACATTGTAATACTGAGTGGTATGTAGTTCTTTATGATATGTAATAAATTGAGCATAATTCTGTTCTATAGAATGTCATCTGAAGTCTAATCAACATCGAGCTGGGGACAGTGCCAGTTTGTACAAATCATAATAGCTTATTTTTATTCCTGATGTTTTAATAAAAGATACGTGACTCAAAGGTTCAGCTAGCTAGGCTATTTTTCTTCTCCATGTAGTCTCCACGTCTCTCTGGATAATTCTTCAATAGCATAGTTGGAGTTACTGTATGACAGCTCAGGACTCTTAGAGCAAAAACTCTGGAAAAGGAGAAGTAGAAAATGACAGTACCTTGAGGCGGGGACTGGAAAATTGACACAGTGTCACTTCTGTATTCTGTTTTCACAACATTCACAAATTCAAAATATACTGCCAATATTAAGGCTGAGAGGGTATAAACTCACCTCTCGATGGAGAAGAGCCTAGAATTTGTGTCATTTGTTAATCAACCATAGATGACCTGAAGACTTTAAAGAGAACAGCTGGAAGAATCTGGGTCCTTAATTACATAAGCTTATAAATAACCTCTTTGTTGTTTATGTTTGAATTTATTATATACTACAGTGAAGTAATCAACTATGGATTTTATCTCAGATACAAGAAGATTGATTATGTAAAAATTAAATAAAATTTTGTGAATGTTGGGAAGATAAATGATAATATTACTAGTATCTATGTTTCTATGGCTTTCCCATGATTCTTTTTCATAGCTAAGTTAGTGATAACAGATTTTTTCCTTTTAATATATTACCTGCACATTTATTCTGGTTGCTATGTAAGATATATGTGATTTTGAAAATCATATTAATGTTAGATATGTGTCATAACAAGGCATCAGGAGGTGCAGTTTTAATATAAAATTGTCAAATTTTCATCAATAATAGAAGAATAAAATACAAAGCAATGAACTTGAAAGAAATATGAGCCATACCAATTGGAGAAAATTCCCTAAATTTCTGAATCTATTGAATCTTTCTACTAGTACTTATAATAATAAAAAATTTCAAGCAGCCACAGTAAAGTAATACAGTTTTCATCTATTCAATACACACAAATTGTAAAGTAATAAATTTTTCGTCTATTCAATTTGCAAATGATAGAACAACATTACCAATGTAGAGATACAGAATCATATAGTAAAGAGAAAAAGGAATCAATGAGAAAAGTCAAAAGTACATGACAAAGATTCTACAGAATAAAGGAGACAAAGTTAATTATACATTTTAATTAAAATATTTGTGATACTTATAAAACATATACTTACAAGATACATTTTCTATGATTTATATTGGTATTCTAAAGGCTTAATTTCAGACCTGACATTTTATTAATAATTTTATAGTATTTTGTTTATGAGTCTCCATTCTAAATTATACAATCCAGTACTTTCAAAGTTGATTCCACCTAAGACAAAGGCTGTGAGAATATGCAAATAAAAGTAAATACAGAAACTAATTAGGACAATGATAAGCAATAAAAAATGTTAGGAATACTGTTGGGTAAGTAGAAGGGAGTACTCAGAAGAGGAAATTAAGAATATAATTCAGAGAAACAGTAATGACATCCTTTCATATAATATAGAATACAAGATATAATATGAGTAATATATTAATAAGTTATAATCTTAAATACAGATATTAATATTTTATTCCAATATGTATCCAAATGTTCTCATTCATAAAAACCACAAAACTAAAGGATAACAGAAGAAAGCAATCTTGTCCTTTTTGAACGTTTAAAATCTGGAAGAAACACAGACAATATTTTCCCCAGGCATTAAAAGCTAATTAGTGTCATTACATAAAAGAAAGCATCAAAGGAGCCATTTGCTATAAATAAAATTTTAGTTCCTATCATTAGTTCACTTAGTATAATTTTTCACACGTCAACTCACTTAATTTAAATTTAAAAATATGTAACCATTAATGTATGTCCAAAAAGTTCAAGAGCAAGCCATAAGTACTCCTATCACTGGAATAAAATGTCATGTACTAATTTTAAAATATTAACATAATTTAAATAGGGGGAATAGAAATTTCCTGATATAAAATAATTTTGTTTATTCAGTTGAATTATTATTCAATAGAAAACCCAGTTTTACAAGTTTGTTTTGTTTTGCTTTGGTGGTGGTGGCAACCTTGTTCCAGGACTTACTTCTGGCTCTGGGCTCTGAACCATTTCTGAAGGGTTCAGTGACCATATGGGGGTACCAGGAATATAAATCCTGGTGGTGAGGTTGCAAGACAAGCACACTATTTGTTTTACTATCCTCTCTGGTCCCAAAGCAAATTTTGGTTTCCTAACCTCTATTTTACGTTTCCCTCCCAATTTTGGTGGGAAGGAATCCAGGTGGGAAGATACAATATAATATTATTGGAAAGAAGCACATATTCCTAAGAAGGGTATTTCCATAAGAATTTGATAGCATGCTCCTTTAAAGTTCCTTTTACACTAGCTTGTCATGACAGGTTAATTCCTGGTAAATGCTATAATTAGGAAGATGGGTAATAATTTCAACATGAGTCTAATATAGCAGAAATATAAATTTTATAATTCATTGAAGCTTTTCTTTTGTTGTGCATTGCTTAATTATAATTCTTGCCAATAAATTATTTGATCCTTTAAATAAAAAACGAAACCAGAAAAATAGTTTCTGTTTTTCTTACTCTTAACGAAATGCATCACATTTTGATGTTGTTTCTCTTTGACTGTCAAAGAAAAAATAATGGAGGATATTCCAGTTTTTGGAAACTTAGACTGTAAATTACAAATCTAGTTCTAAACTTTTTCCCAAGATCATTTTATTTTCTTCTTCCATTCATCTTCTTTTGTCTGTTTCTGTCTCTCTGTCTCTGTCTCTAGTCTCTATCTCTAACACACACACACACTCACATACACACACATTTTAATCTTGATCTTCTGCTACACCAAAAATTGAGACTCCTGCTCTTTATCATTTTCTGGCCTTACAGCAGCAACAAAATGTCAGATATGAATTATATACATGTACCGATCAAGAAATTCTACTTCATAATAATATTTGAATATTCAGTGAAATAATTTGCTAGAGTGACTAGCATATAAAACAAAATAAAGAACTAACTTCTTAACTTTCAAATGAGTTTGTTAAATTGAAATTGGAATTTAATTGAATTTATTTTTAAAATATGCTGACCCCCAAAAGTTGTTTTAATTCACTTTCTTACATTATATAAGTTAAACTATAACTTTGACTAAATTTGTGTACATTTGCTTTTTATTATTTAAAATATTTATTGAAAAATTGCGGAGTGAGTGAGAAATGGCTGCAGGTGGGGGTTTCCAGGCAGAGTGCTGACTGCTCTACCTGCAGAATCTCCACCGGGCTGTGCTTCTTCTGAGGAACTGAGCACCAGAAAAGAGCCCTGTCCTACCCTTCTCTGTCTTTCCTGAACTCTGGAAGCTCTCCTCAGAGCCCTGGGAAGCTAACTCCAAAGAAACTACATTCGGGAAGAGATAACAATGCTATCTGGGCAAAAGCCGGCTCCCTGTGTGTGACACCAGGCGGGGAAAATCCGCGAAAGTACACCGGCCCAGTGGGACTCAACTGTGAAAGACTGTGAGTGTGACCTGTCTATGTCTGTCTACTGTCCTCTTGCGTGAAACTCTTGCGAGTGGGGCAAAAAGAGCCTCCAGAAACCTCGCTCGCCCAGACGCCATTTTCAGGGAGGGACTTCAGAGCATAAAAACCGGCTAACCTTTGCAAAAGCTGGCTCCCTGTGTGTGGCACCAGGCGGGGAAAATCCGCAAAAGTACACCGGCCCAGTGGGGCTCAGCTGTGAAAGACTGTGAGTGTGACCTGTCTATGTCTGTCTACTGTCCTCTTGCGTGAAACTCTTGCGAGTGGGGCAAAAAGAGCCTCCAGAAACCTCGCTCGCCCAGACGCCATTTTCAGGGAGGGACTTCAGAGCATAAAAGCCGGCTATCCTTTGCAAAAGCTGGCTCCCTGTGTGTGACACCAGGCGGGGAAAATCCGCGAAAGTACACCGGCCCAGTGGGGCTCAGCTGTGAAAGACTGTGAGTGTGACCTGTCTATGTCTGTCTACTGTCCTCTTGCGTGAAACTCTTGCGAGTGGGGCAAAAAGAGCCTCCAGAAACCTCGCTCGCCAGACGCCATTTTCAGGGAGGGACTTCAGAGCATAAAAACCGGCTATCCTTTGCAAAAGCTGGCTCCCTGTGTGTGACACCAGGCGGGGAAAATCCGCGAAAGTACACCGGCCCAGTGGGGCTCAGCTGTGAAAGACTGTGAGTGTGACCTGTCTATGTCTGTCTACTGTCCTCTTGCGTGAAACTCTTGCGAGTGGGGCAAAAAGAGGCTCAGAGGAGCACGGCCGCTCTGCTTCGCTACGCGGCTGTGCACTCTTTCTAAGGAAAGAATTCCATTGCAACAAGAAGGAAAAATCACACTAAGAACGGCGCTATATCACAGAAGCAAACATTTCTCTCTGGACTGTCTTCTCTGTTGCATGCTCGGGCCTAAGATTTGACCCAGTGTGAGGCTTCATCCACGGAGGACTCCCCTCCCTTAGAGGCAAGTCAGCCCATCCAGAAAGGGAGGAGCCAGAGGAGTGTGCTGCCTACATCATATAGACAATGAATACCACTACAACACGTAGAAAAACCCACAATACAAGTGTGACAATGGGGAAACAACGCAGGCCAGCATCAGACATAGAGAATGAAGATGACAATTCTGAGGACCAGATAATGACTGAACAACTAATCAACCTCTCAGATAAGGACTTTAGACTAGCAATATGGAAGGTGCTCAACAGACTCCAAGAAACCATGGATCGAGTTGAACAGAACACTAATAAGAACCAAGAAAAATATGAAGGCAGAAATGACAAAACTCCAAACTGAAATAACATGTCAACTAACAGGACTGAAAAAGTCAGTAAACGAAGTGAATGACAAAATGGATAAGCTCTGGGACAGGGTATCAGAAGCTGAGAATAGACTTGGTGCGTGGAAGATGAGATACATAACAATTCCATACAGCAGGAGAGATTGGACAAAAAACTTAAAGCAAATGAGCAGACAATGGAAAAATTAGTCAAAGAATGGGAACAGACGAAAATAGAAGTCTATGATAAGATCAACAGAAAAACTTAAGAATCATTGGAGTCCCAGAGACCCAGGAAGAAAATTTCCAGGAAGAATCAATGGTCAAGAACATCATTAAAGAGAAACTTCCAGAGCTAAAGAATATATGTGATCAAATCCTGCATGCCCGAAGAGTACCAACCAAAAGAGAACCCAGAAAAACCACCCCAAGACACATCCTAGTCACAATGACAAATCCCACAGATAGAGACAGAATTCTGAAAACAGCAAGATCAAAAGGGGAAATCATGTTCAAGCAAGCTTCCCTGAGATTTACAGCAGACCTGTCACCAGAAACACTCAATGCCAGAAAGCAGTGGTGGGATATTGTGACAAGACTGAATGAAATGAATGCTTCACCCAGAATACTATACCCAGCAAAACTCACTTTCCGGTTTGATGGAAGAATACATGGTTTCACAGACAAAAAACAGCTCAGAAACTTCACAGACACAAAACCAGTCTTAAGAGAAAAACTGAAAGACCTAATCTAAGACAAGACTACCCAAAAGACACACCAAATTTTGAAATAAAGATGGCGTTAAATTCCAGGACAATTCTTTCTCTCAACGTCAATGGACTAAATGCACCAGTTAAGAGACACAGAGTGGCTAAATGGATCAAAAAACTCAATCCAACCTTCTGCTGCCTACAAGAAACGCACCTGAATAGTCAGAACAAACATAGACTCAAAATAAAAGGCTGGAGAAAAGTTATCCAAGCAAACAACACCCATAAAAAAGCTGGAGTGGCCATACTAATATCAGATAATGCAAACTTTATACTCAGGAAGGTTGTAAGGACAAAGATGGACATTTTATATTAATCAAGGGGTACGTAGAGCAGGAAGAATTCACTCTCCTAAACATATATGCACCGAATGAGGGGCCAGCAAAATATTTAATACAACTGTTGACAAATCTGAAAAATAATATCAACAACAACACAATAATTGTGGGGGACCTTAACACGGCTTTGTCAACACTGGACAGGTCAATCAGACTGAAACCCAACAAGAATATACTAGACCTGAGGAGAGAAATGGAAGAAAGAGGCCTAGTGGATATATATAGGACACTCCATCCCCAGAAACCTGGATACACATTCTTCTCCAATGTACATGGGACATTCTCCAGGATAGACTACATGCTGGCACATAAAACATACCTCCATAAGATCAAGAGGATAGAAATTTTGCAGACTACCTTCGCTGACCACAAGGCTCTGAAATTATTTGTGAACTCCAAAGGGACTCAGAAGAAACACTTTAACACCTGGAAGTTAAACAGCCTCATGCTCAATAACCAGTGGGTCCGAGATGAAATCAAGGAGGAAATGAAAAGGTTCCTGGAAACAAATGACAATAAAGACACAAACTCTCAGAACTTATGGGACACAGCAAAAGCAGTACTGAGAGGAAAATTTATAACTTTGCAAGCACACATCAGGAAGGAAGAAGGAGCTTACCTGAGTAGCTTAATGACACAGCTAATAGAACTAGAAAATGCTCAACAAAAGGACCCAAGAATAGGAAGACAGAAGGAAATAACAAAGCTGAGACCAGAAATCAACGAAGTGGAAACTCAAAAAACAATCCGAAAGATCAACGAAAGCAAAAGTTGGTTCTTTGAAAAAATAAACAAGATTGATAGACCACTGGCAAACCTAACAAAGAAAGAGAGAGAGAGAAACTTGATAACTCGTATCAGGAATGAAAAAGGAGAGATCACTACTGATATGACAGAGATTCAAAGGGTAATCAGAAACTACTTTGAAAAACTCTACGCCACTAAAAATGAGAACCTGGAAGAAATGGATAAATTCTTGGACTCTTATAATCTTCCATGGTTGAAGGAAGAAGATGTAGCATATCTAAACACCCCCATCACCATTGATGACATTAAAACAGTAATCAAATGTCTGCCGAAAAACAAAAGCCCAGGTCCAGATGGATTCACTAATGGATTCTATCAAACTTTCCAAGAGGAACTACTGCCAATCTTGGCAAGACTCTTTCATGAAATTGAACAAACAGAAACACTCCCAAATAGCTTTTATGAAGCCAACATCACCTTGATACCTAAACCAGACAGAGACGCTACCAAAAAAGAAAATTACAGACCAATATCACTGATGAATGCAGATGCAAAGATCCTCAACAAAATCCTGGCAAATAGGATTCAATGCCTCGTTAAGAAGATCATCCACTACGATCAAGTAGGTTTCATCCCAGGAATGCAAGGCTGGTTTAACATCCGTAAATCTATCAACATAATACACAACATCAATAACAAGAAAAATAAAAACCACATGATCATATCAATAGATGCAGAAAGCATTTGATAAGGTCCAACACCCATTCTTGATCAAAACTCTCAGCAAGATGGGAATGGAGGGAACCTTTCTCAATATAGTGAAGGTCATCTACCACAAGCCAGTGGCAAACATTATCCTCAATGGAGAAAAACTGAAAGCCTTCCCTCTAAATTCTGGCACAAGACAAGGCTGTCCTCTCTCACCACTCCTATTCAACATAGCACTGGAAGTACTTGCTATAGCGATTAGGCAAGAAAAGGATATCAAGGGAATCCAGATAGGAAAGGAAGAAGTCAAGCTCTCACTGTTTGCAGATGACATGATACCTCCTACCTAGAAATCCTAAAGTACTCTACCGAAAAATCTTCTAGAAATAATAGACTCATATTGCAAGGTGGCAGGCTACAAAATTAACACACAAAAATCAATGGCCTTTTCTATACACCAATAGTAATAAGGAAGAAATGGACATTAAGAAAACAACCCATTCACAATAGTGCCACACAAACTCAAATATCTTGGAATCAAACTTGACTAAATATGTGAAGGACCTATACAAAGGAAAACTATAAAACTCTGCTCCACGAAATAAGAGAGGACACACGGAAATGGAAACGCATACCCCTGCTCTATGATCTGGCACGAATAACATCATCAAAATGGCAATACTCCCAAGGCATTATACAGCATTTAATCGCCATCCTCTAAAGCCATACCCATCGACATTCTTCAAAGAAGTGGATCAGGACACTTTTGAAATTCATTTGGAACAATAAACACCCTCGAATACGCCCTAAAGCAATCACTTGGGAAAAAGAATATGGAGGAATTACATTCCCCAACTTTAAACTGTACTACAAAGCAACTAGTTATCAAAACAGCATCGGTATTGGACATAAGGACAGGTCTCAGATCAGTGGAATAGGCTTGAATACTCAGAAAATGTTCCCCCAGAATACAATCACCTAATTTTTGATAAACGGAGCAGGAAATCCCTAAATGGAGCCAGGGAAAGCCTCTTCAACAAGTGGTGTTGGCACAATTGGATAGCCGCTTGCAAAAAATTGAACTTAGACCCCCAGCTAACATCATGTCGAAGGTAAAATCAAATGGATTAAAGAACCTCGATATCAGCCCCAAAACCATAAGATATATAGAACAGCACATAGGCAAACACTCCAGGGACATTACGTCATCTTCAAGGAGGAAATGCACCCCTCTCCAAGCAAGTGAAAAGGCAGAGATTAACAGATGGGAATATATTAAGCTGAGAAGCTTCTGCACCTCAAAGGAAATAGTGCCCAGGATACAAGAGCCACCCACTGAGTGGGAGAAACTATTCACCCAATACCCATCAGATAAGGGGCTAATCTCCAAAATATACAAGGCACTGACAGAACTCTACAAGAAAAAAACATCTAACCCCATCAAAAAATGGGGAGAAGAAATGAACAGACACTTTGACAAAGAAGAAATACACATGGCCAAAAGACACATGAAAAAATGTTCCACATCACTAATCATCAGGGAGATGCAAATCAAAACAACGATGAGATACCACCTCACACCCCAGAGAATGGCACACATCACAAAGAATGAGAATAAACAGTGTTGGCGGGGATGTGGAGAGAAAGGAACTCTTATCCACTGCTGGTGGGAATGCTGTCTAGTTCAACCTTTATGGAAAGCGATATGGAGATTCCTCCAAAAACTGGAAATCGAGCTCCCATACGATCCAGCTATACCACTCCTAGGAATATACCCTAGGAACACAAAAATACAATACAAAAACCCCTTCCTTACACCTATATTCATTGCAGCTCTATTTACCATAGCAAGACTCTGGAAACAACCAAGATGCCCTTCAACAGATGAATGGCTAAAGAAACTGTGGTACATATACACAATGGAATATTATGCAGCTGTCAGGAGAGATGAAGTCATGAAATTTTCCTATACATGGATGTACATGGAATCTATTATGCTGAGTGAAATAAGTCAGAGAGAGAGAGAAAAACGCAGAATGGTCTCACTCATCTATGGGTTTTAAGAAAAATGAAAGACACCCTTGTAATAATAATTTTCAGACACAAAAGAGAAAAGAGCTGGAAGTTCCAGCTCACCTCAGGAAGCTCACCACAAAGAGTGATGAGTTTAGTTAGAGAAATAACTACATTTTGAACTGTCCTAATATTGAGAATGTATGAGGGAAATGTAGAGCCTGTTTAGGGTACAGGCGGGGGTTGGGTCGGGAGGAGGGTGATTTGGGACTTGGGTGATGGGAATGTTGCACTGGTGATGGGTGGTGTTCCTTTTATGACTGAAACCCAAACACAATCATGTATGTAATCAAGGTGTTTAAATAAAAAAAAAATTAAAAAAAAAAAAATTCAAAAAAAAAAAAAAAAAAAAAAAAAGAAACTGTGGTACATATACACAATGGAATATTATGCAGCTGTCAGGAGAGATGAAGTCATGAAATTTTCCTATACATGGATGTACATGGAATCTATTATGCTGAGTGAAATAAGTCAGAGAGAGAGAAAAACGCAGAATGGTCTCACTCATCTATGGGTTTTAAGAAAAATGAAAGACACCCTTGTAATAATAATTTTCAGACACAAAAGAGAAAAGAGCTGGAAGTTCCAGCTCACCTCAGGAAGCTCACCACAAAGAGTGATGAGCTTAGTTAGAGAAATAACTACATTTTGAACTGTCCTAATATTGAGAATGTACGAGAGAAATGTAGAGCCTGTTTAGGGTACAGGCAGGGGTTGGGTGGGGAGGAGGGAGATTTGGGACTTGGGTGATGGGAATGTTGCACTGGTGATGGGTGGTGTTCCTTTTATGACTGAAACCCAAACACAATCATGTATGTAATCAAGGTGTTTAAATAAAAAAAAATATGAAAAAAAGAAAAAAAAATTGAAAAAAGAAATTCCCACATTACTTAAAAAAAAAAAAGAAAAAAGAAAAAAAAAAGAAAAATTGCATTATATAAACATATATTTTTGGAACTTTAATGAAGTATTTTTGTCAAGATTATGATTTCATCATGTGTATTTTGACTTAACTATTGTAGTGTATTTTTTAAAAATCCCAGAATGTCCTATGTAGATTAAATAATATTAAATATAAGTAATGTTTAATTATTCTGCCTATTTTTCTTTATTTTAACAATTTGAAATATTCTGTAACTTGTTTTTAGTAAAAGATCACTTTTCATTTTTCCCAATTTATTATTTATTTAATCATTAATTAAATATATATTCAGATGAGTTAAAGTGCATTTCTTAGTTTCTGTGCAGCTCGTATTATATTCTATAATTCAGTAAATCAACATAATTTAATTGTATTTTCATTAATTAAAATTTTTATTACATTTAGACTTATTCTGTTATTAGAATTTTATAATCTTTCATATAAACTTATCAATATTTTTATTTTCTTAATATATAATTTTTGGTATATGTTTGTAGTGAAAGTAGTATTAAGGAAAATTTTATTTTTGGAATTATTATCATGTTTTAATTAACCTTCATTATCCAAAATAAATTTGACATGATTTATTCTAATCTTTTGTTAATTTGTTTCAAGTCATTTAAGTTTTTATTTTCATGAGTCATGTGCAATTCTTTTTTTTAAACCAAGATATAATTGACATATGACATAATAGAATTTAATATGTATGGCATGATTTAATACCTATATAGATTAAAAATGATTACCAAAATTAGTCTACACTGTTCTTATTTGTATTTTTAAATTTTTATATTTTTAAAATTATTATATTTCCTTTGAATAAGGATTTTGTGCATTTACTTTTAATATACTTAATATATTTTATATGATTGACATTAGGTTATATTTTAATATCTTTATGTAAACATGTTTGTAATTGAGCCTCAGTCATAGAAAGAAAAGCCTCCTCACCAATGCAAATTCCCACCACCAATGCCTCCCATCATCCTCTTCCCCTACCCCATGACTGTATTCAAGAAAGGCATTCTACTCTCACTCAATCAACACTGTCATGGTAGTTGTTAGAGTAGTCATTTCTCTAACTGTATTTACCACTATTTGTGGTGAACTTCATATAGTTGAAAGGTAAAAGAAATAAAATAATTTTTCTCTGCAGCTTCTCAAGGACTCGCCCTTAATGCCCTGGAGTCCAGTGGTCGGCAACCTGCGGCTTGCGAGCCACATGTGGCTCTTTACACTTTTAATTTGGCTCTTCTGTTTGCTAGGCAGCTGCTCCAGGAGTCAGGACTCTGCTACTAGCCTCTGTCAGTGCACGCCCTGTGTGCAGCCCTGGCCGGCTCCAAGAGTGTAAGATGATACTAGCTTGTCCTAGTAAGGAAAAACTGAAAACAAGCTTCACCAGCCTCAAAGGTACTTCTTATATACTTGCTATGTGCCAGTCATGCTATGCTTCTTCATGTGAAGAGACATCGAATAACCTTGCCATTGTCCAGCTCCAGAATTTCCAGGAAGTTGGGTATCCAATCTAGAGTTGAGGAGACATCTAAAAGGTTTGAAGGAAAGAGAATGAGACAAGCGGATTTTCCAGGCCCAGATGAAGAATAGAATTCCCAGGAAGGAAAAACAGCTCTCTAGTTTCCCAGCTCAGACATCCAGCATCCTACTCAGTCAGATCTCCACTTAGCATTTTCCCGGTTATGGATTGCCCAACTTCAGACTTCGGCCCAGCATCTGCAGGCAAGAGATCACCCCTGGCTGCAGCAGACAATGACAAGAAAGTCCCAGGAGCTCCCGAGGAGTCTGCCCATAAAATTTACCTTTTAATTTAGGTCTACATTTAACTTTCACAAAGAAAAATTAGTCTTTCAATTTAATATTTTAGACTTGTCAACAAATACTCATTATTATTTCAATTATTTTAATAGTTTATGCCAAAGTACCATATCATTGCATTCAATTGAATGCATTATTTTTGAAAATAATATTAAATATGATATATTTATAAAGGAAATCATAAATTTATTTCAGAAATTCTGTGTGTATGTTACAATTTTTTGTTTTGTTTTTGTTTTGGACCTGGTCTCTGCGCTCAAAAATCACTCCTGACAGACTCAGGAAACCATATGGAATGGCAGGAATCAAATCTGGGCCTGTCCCAGGTCAGCAGCATGCAAGGCAAATGCCTTATCACTGTGCTATCACTATGGTCGGTATTTTACATTTCTTTATTTTACTGTTCTTTGTTGAATTTTTGATGTATAAAAGTTAAATTGTTAAATACATTGTTAAATTTCTTGCTTTTCTTGCTTTATAAGTTGAAATTTTTATTCATAAGTATTTGACAAAATATTTTCACTTTTTAGAACAGATAAATGTACCAATTGACTTTTCTTTTCCGCCCACCTGGCCCGCAGTTAAACTTATTTTTAAATTTTTCTTTTCTCATGTCTTTGCAGTCTTACTTCATATGCATAATCTTGTAATGACTTTATTATTTCAGGATATTAGACAAAATATATACTGTTATAAAGTTTAATTTATAACTCTTTATGTACTTATTTTATTTTCCACACAATGCTATTATAATAAACTCATCATTATAATTTCTCACTAGAAACCAAAAATATATATTTTGTTCTTTTTCTGAAATTGTCAAAATTTCTTGCAAATGAAAAGAACTGGTAATTTTATTAACTAATGTATACAAACATTTTAATTTTTTTATAGACACAGACACCAAAGTGATAATCAAAAAAGTATAACATGTGCCTTAAATGTAAAGGAGGCAAAGTTTGATTCTGGGCACCATCTATCCTTCACTTCAGATATGTAGCCCTTTAATTCTCAGCAACTATGGGATTAAACAGAAACTGTGGTACATATACAAAATGGAATATTATGCAGTTGCCAGGAGAGATGAAGTTATGAAATTTTCCTATACATAGATGTACATGGAATCTATTATGCTGAGTTAAATAAGTCAGAGAGAGAGAAAGATGCAGAATGGTCTCACTCACCTATGGGTTTTAAGAAAAATGAAAGACATTCTTGCAATAATAACTTTCAGACACAAAAGAGAAAAGAGCTGGAAGTTACAGCTCACCTCATGAAGCTCACCACAAACAGGGATGAGTTTAGTTAGAGAAATAACTATGTTTTGAACTATCATAATAATGAGAATGTACGAGGGAAATAGAAAGCCTGTCTAGAGTACTGGCGGGGGTTGGGTGGGGAGGAGGGAGATTTGGGACATTGGTGATGGAAATGTTGCACTGGTGATGGGTGGTATTCTTTACATGACTGAAACCCAAACACAATTATGTATGTAATAAAGTTGTTTAAATAAAAAAATTAAAAAAAATAAACAGTATCACATGACCAGAGAATCAGGGAACAGACTATTTTATTTGAAGTCAGTATGACTCAGGACCACTGAAAATTACTGAAGTGGTGTCCTTCACAAAATCCGTAAACATACTGACAAGTAAAAGCAAAAAGTCCCACATATCAACATACCTTCTTCCTTCTTAAAACTTTGGAAAACATTATTAAAATGAAGTTCTTATTCCCTAAGGTTTGATGTATGAGTATATTTCTTATTATGAATGTTGATAGTTCAAAGTCCATCATGTATGATCAAACAACCATTCCATGGAAGCCAAGAATAGAGGTGGCAGTAAACTTCATGAAAGACAATATTTACAGGACAAATGGTATGATATTGGGATTTAAGTTGAACAGAACTTTTAAATATTGATCAAAATGATCTTTTCAACTTTTCAACTTTGAGTTGTCAAAATATTATTTAATATGGCAATACTACAAAAGAATATATATGTTATCCTGTAGAAAATGGTTACAAATTATGTATCTTATAAAGACATATATCTAAAAAGTGAAAGAACATTTAAGTAACAACTTTATATTATATGAACTAACCATTTTAAAAAATATGAGCATTATTTAGACAAATCTCCATTGAAGACAAGAAAATAGTAAAAAGTAAAAGAACATTTAAGTAACAACTTTATATTATATGAACTAACCATTTTAAAAAATATGAGCATTATTTAGACAAATCTCCATTGAAGACAAGAAAATAGCAAATGCACCTGGAAAAATAGTTTGAAATATCATGACTAACTGGATACCTAAGTCCAATCCATGAGATGATGTCATATATTTTTTAAAAATAATATCTTTAGGGGCCGGGCGGTGGCGCTGGAGGTAAGGTGCCTGCCTTGCCTGCGCTAACCTAGGATGGACCTCGGTTCGATCCCCTGGCGTCCCATATGGTCCCCCAAGAAGCCAGGAGCAACTTCTGAGCGCATAGCCAGGAGTAACCCCTGAGCGTCACAGGGTGTGGCCTAAAAACCAAAAAAAAAAAAAATAATATCTTTATTTAAGCACCATGATCACAAACTTGATTGTAGTTGTTTTCAGTCATAAAAATAATACCCCCTTCACCAGTGCAACAGTAGTACAGAGATTGAAATTTAATACATAAGTAAAAAAAATTACAGCAGGACGTTTTTGTTTATTTGTTTGTTTGTTTTGGGGCCACACACTCTGTGATGCTCAGGGGTTACTCAAGGCTATGTGCTCAAAAATTGCTCCTGGTTTAGGGAACCATATGGTATGCTGGGGTATCAAACCTCTGTCTGTCCTAAGTTAGCACATGCAGAGCAGATGCCCTACCACTTGCACCAATGCTCTGGCCCCTATAACAGAACTATTAGTATCTATTTTGTTCAGGACAAGGATATATATATTTTGATAAAAGTAAATATAAGTGTATGCTATTTCATGAACATTAATATAAAGGTTCTTTTTTTGGAGTGGTGAAATAAATAAAATTGTTTATTGTCATAATATTTTTACAATAGTATATAACATTAAGATTACTAAATTATACACTTTGAATTAGAAAACTTCATGATATATAAGTTTCATAATATCTATTAAAATATGTTTAACATAATGGTATATATGGAGATAAAGTAAACATGAATCAAGAGAGAAAACTATTACTCCAAATAGATTTCTAGAAGGGAAAAATTGTGCTCATAGCAATGTTTTAAGAGTAAATGCAAATTACTCTCAGATGAAAACAGAACCACCAAATATTTCATAAGACCAATGAATTGCAAATAGAATACCATAAAATAAAACCTTAATTATATTCATAGTAATAAAACTATAGTTGTTTCTGAGAATCATTAAAAATTATTTAATTTTAGTGCATTGTAATATTATTTTAGGATAATAATATTGACCACATATTTTTTTTAAAATTTTGATAGCTATTGAGTAAATTTAGGCCTAAAGGTTATCAATAATTTAAATGGTGTTTACTATCAGCAAGTAATTCAGACATATTTTAAAAGATTACTTTCATACAATAAATCATTTTAGCATAGATTACCATAAGTAGTTCTGAAGAAAACATAAAAAATAAACATTGAAAACTTTGTGAATTTTATTCATGGCCAGAGTGTTGAGGAGTTCTGATTTAATGCTAACTGTCTTTTATTATTTCAGGAAAATAAATTATCTTTTAAGAGTCCAGTTGAGCTTTTCAGAACTTCTATACAAATACTGAATGCTTTACTAACCTGGAGATTTTCTTTTTGGAGGGACAGGTGGGAGCATACCTAGTGGAGCTCAGGATTTATTCCTGGAGGGCTCAGGGGACAATCTGGGATACCAGGGATATTTTATTAGCATAATTTTAAGCAAGGACCCTGCCTGCTATATTTCAGTTCTACTTATATTTATTTTGTTTAATAGAGAAGACCTTGCCTGTATACGTTTTATTTTACAAAGTAAAAGAGAAATAATTAAATTGAGGTTTAGAAAAAAACATCTAATCCCATCAAAAAGTGGGGAGAAGAAATGAACAGACGCTTTGATAAAAAGGAAATACAAGTGGCCAAAAGGCACATGAAAAATGCTCCTCATCACTAATCATCAGAGAGATGCAAATCAAAACAACGATGAGATACTACCTCACACCACAGATTGGCGCACATCACAAAGAATGAGAACAATCAGTGCTGGCGGGGATGTGGAGAGAAAGGAACTTTTTTCCAATGCTGGTAGGGATGCCATCTAGTCCAACCTGTATGGAAAGTGATATGGAGATTCCTCCAAAATCTGGAAATTGAGCTCCCATTCGATCCAGCTATTCCACTCCTAGGGATATACTCTAAGAACACAAGAATACAATACTAAAACCCCTTTCTCACACCTATATTTATTGCAGCACTATTCACAATAGCCAGGCTTTGGAAAAAGCCAAGATGCCCTTCAACAGACGAATGGCTAAAGAAACTGTGGTACATATACACAATGGAATATTATGCAGCAGTCAGGAGAGATGAAGTCATGAAATTTTCCTATACATGGATGTACATGGAATCTATCATGCTGAGTGAAATAAGTCAGAGGGAGAGAGAGAGATGCAGAATAGTGTCACTCTTCATGGGTTTTAAGAAAAATAAAAGTCATTTTTGCAACAATCCTTAGAGACATTGAGAGGAGGGCTGTATCTTCCAGCTCACTTCATGAAGCTCTCCACAAAGAGTGGTGAGTGCAGTTATAGAAATAACTACACAGAGAACTACCATAATCATGTGAGTGAATAAATGAGGAAACTGGAAAGCCTGTCTGGAGTACAGGTGATGGTGGGGTGGGATGGAGGGAGATTTGGGACATTGGTGGTGGGAATGTTGCACTGGTGAAGGGGGTGTTCTTTACATGACTGAAACCTAATCACAATCATATGTGTAATCAAGATGTTTAAATAAAAAAAGAAAAGAAAAGAAAAATGACAATTGATATATATTAATTAGAAAAAAAGTTACATTTGATATTTAAAAAGCATTCTCATTGAGTGATTTTTTTTCTGCAGTGCAAGTGATAGCCTCAAAACTTGATCCAGGGGCCAGAAAGATAGCATGGAGATAGCATGCAGAAGGACAGTGGTTCGAATCCAGGCATCCCATATGGCCCCCTGAGCCTGCCAGGAGCGATTTCTGAGCATAGAGCCAGGAGTAACCCCTGAGCGCTGCCGGTGTGACCCAAAAAACAAAAAAGAAAAAATACTTGATCGAAATCTTGCCTATAGTTCATTAGAAAACAGTGTGAAATGAAGGGTAAATATTCATCTTCTATTACTCCCTACAGAGATTAGGAATATGATATATACAAGCATGTCTATTAAAATATTTTTTCTGTCTATCATACATGAATGCTTCTAGTCTAGGTCTCCTCTCTCAAATTTCCATTTTTATTCTTTTGTAGTAATCATCAAAAATTCTCATTAAGTTCGAACAGTCATAAAAAATACATTGTCAATGCGTACACTTGGCTATGGGTCTTATTTGAAAATTACAGGAGAAGTAAATACAAAGATTGTCTCAATTTCTTAAAGTTCAGAAAGAAAGCAAAAGAAATAGGAGAAAATTACCTCTAATCAGAATTCTTGAGAACATGCTAATTTTTTAGCCTACTGTTTATTCTAATTTGCCTGACCTCTGAAAAATTTCTTTCCTCTATGTTCTCAAATTATTTAGAAATTAGTGATTAATAATAATAACAGGGTTTTTTTTGTATTTTTGTTTTTTGGCCACACCCGTTTGACGCTCAGGCGTTACTCCTGGCTATGCACTCAGAAATCGCCCCTGGCTTAGGGGGGACCATATGGGACGCCGGGGGATCGAACCGCGGTCCGTCCTATGCTAGCGCTTGCAAGGCAGACACCTTACCTCTAGGGCCACCTTCCTGGCCCCAAGGCAGATACCTTACCTCTAGCGCCACCTTCCCGGCCCCAATAACAGGTATTTTTATTATAATATATATCAAGGTTGATTGCTGTTTCAACATTTTGTTTCTTTTTCTTAATGACAAAACTTTGAAAATGCCACAGAAAATGAAGCTAGGTGTGATAATATTCAATATGTGGAAAATTGCAATTTATTCTCTATTAGCCAATAACTAATTTTAAATCATATATAATCAAGCACAGTAAATCTTTCATATACACATTTGTGTCTTCTATAATTTGATGAAATATGTGCATTTATTATATCTACTATGACAAATCTAAAATGTGTTTCATGCAGTTGATTTAAAATGATCAAATAAAAAAATGAATTTCTCAACATAGCATAGAATAGTATATAAGTGTGAGTTTAGGTTAAAATTTATCTATCAATTATGTAAGACAAAACTGTCACTAAGATAAGGTAGAGATGGGGGCTGGAGAAATAGCATGGAGGAAGGGTGTTTGCCTTGCATGCAGAAAGACGGTGGTTCGAATACCGGGATCCCATATGGTTCCCTGAACCTGCCAGGAGCGATATCTGAGCCTAAAGCCAGGAGGAACCCGTGAGCACTGCCAGGTGTGACCCAGAAAACAAAAACAAACAAAAAAAGAGGTAGAGTGTTATAATCCAAGTTCACTTGATTGTGTATTTAGTACTTACAAAGTAACAAGACTATTTTCTTCAGATATATAAAATGATACAAGTTTGTGTTTTACACTGTTAATAGAAGGTTTTTTTTTTTGGGGGGGGTGGCACACCAGGTAGCATTCAGTAGTTACTTCTGGCTCTGCATGCAGAAATAGCTCTTGGTAGGCTCAGGGGATCATATGGGATGCTGAGGATTAAACCCGGCTAATCCCAGATCTGCAGTGTGCAAGGCAAACACCCTACCGCTGTGCTATAGCTCCAGCCCCAATAGAAATATTTTTATCTATAAATATATGATTTGGAGGGATGAGATCTACAATGGAAATAGGGAATAAAAAGAAAGAGGTCATAAAAAAGGAAGAGAGAAGAAAACCAGGAAAGATATTCTAATTCTGAGAGCCATTTTAAGTTCTTTAAGTTTCTGTACCCATTTGAAAAATAATGTTCCTTCTTATTAGAAAGAGCTTTGGTTTCAACCACAGGGTTGGATTTCAATTGAAATGCCCCCTATGGGGCCGGGTAGGTGGCGCTGGAGGTAAGGTGTCTGCCTTGCAAGCGCTAGCCAAGGAAGGACCGCGGTTCGATCCCCCGGCGTCCCATATGGTCCCCCCAAGCCAGGGGCGATTTCTGAGCACATAGCCAGGAGTAACCCCTGAGCGTCAAGCGGGTGTGGCCCAAAAACCAAAAAAAAAAAAAAGAAATGCCCCTTAATGGGGAATGCATTTTTTTCAAACTTGGGTATAGTTCTTTTTCTTCAGGTATCATCTTAATCAATTGTCGCTCTTAATATGTAATAATACTTGATGAATTTAAATTTCACCTATGATATTGGTTTTATATGAATTGCTATGCTTAAAGTAATGAGTTTCCTCAGTGTAAAACATTGCTTCTCACTATAGAAAATAAACAAACACATCATCTTTCCGTGAAAATAAATTGAAGATTTAGAGCTGTGTAGCCCTTCTTCATCTGTGTAGGATACAAACATAGCTTAGAAGGTGAGATTATATAAATTGTCATAAAACAAAGCAAAAAATTGAGTTCACAGAAGAGGGAACAAATCAAGCACTTGAACTTAAACAAAGGTCACAGCTACAAGAATACTTTCCCAGAGGGATTTTTAAGGGCATTAATTAGCTAACTGTTCTTTGTCCTTAGGAAAAGCAGGTAGCTCTTTTTGGGAAAAGACAAGTAATGAGTCAGTAGTTCCATCTCTGTATCTAAGCAGCTACATTCTCTCCCACAGGCTTCCTACACTATTCAACTAGTTTTTTCTTTATCTTTTTATATCAGTCTGCTCTTTGGCTCTTTTTTTTTTAATATCTGAAGGTCAGAAATGTTTTATGGAGAAGACAAGAGTCAAGGTGATAACTATAAGGAAATTTGAAGATCTCAGTCACAATAAAAATCTAGCCTTTCCAATGACATAGAAGTTATGAGGCAGAGTTAGAATTCATTGTCTGCACTGGCTTCCTGAATTATTAAGAACTTACCCAATTCAGCACTTTATTCATAACCTCTAAAGGCATGCTCCTCGTATTTAGTATTAGTAATTCCTTCATAAAACATTTAAAGAAAAATAATGATGAATACTAAGACTGACACACAAAGTTATTACTAATATGACATCTGCTAAAACAATATCAACAACTGTATTCTGGGGCAAGTTTGTATAGTGGGTAAGGCATTTACCTTAACAGGGTTCAATCCCTGGCACAGTATTTGGGCCTTTGAGCCCCACCAGTAGAACAATAGTATCCCTTGAAGGAAGAGCTTGAAGTAAGTCCCTCAACACCAAGTGTGTGACCTCAAAACAAAGCAGTGCAAAAATCAGTCACAAACAACTGTATCTGAAAGAACCACATGTGATAGTTGAGATAATGTTAAAATTTCAAATGTTTTACATATTTTGGTAGGCTTATACCTTGAAGTATTTCACTATGTAAGATGGTATAAGGAGAGACAGTGATGGGTCACACTCAGCAGTGCTTTTCTCCAGGTTCTATGTTCAGGGATCTAGTAGTATTTAAGGGATCCTGTGTGATGCCAAAGGATCTTACCAAGGTTGACCACATACAAGGTCACTCTGCTATTTCTATCATTTTAGTTTCCATTTCCACTGAATTTTATGCATTGTATAAATGTCCTTGCTTTCCTTGATACAGTATTCGTGTTCTCTCAATAATTTTGATACTTTTTCTGGTTGATATTTAGGATTATGTGACCTTGCTGTCCTTGATATAGTGTCCTTACTAATTCAATAATTTTGATACTTTTCTAATTAAGATTTAGAATTTATAGAATAGTCATTATGTCATCCTTAAAAAGAAAAAGAGTGTCTACCCTTCACCATGGCAAATTTCACACCATCGTCCGGTATTAAATCTTGAAGGTTTAATTTTTATGAGATTATTAAATTTAAAATTAAATATCCCTAACAACTTTAACATCATTCAAATTATCTACTCAGACCAAGTAAGAGTAGTCTGTGATTTTTTGATGAATAGGCCCATTTTATTAAGTTTTAAATTTATGGTGCAGAGTTGTTTATAGTGCCACATTGCTAAAGTCCTTTTGACTTAAGCAGTCTGAATTATAGCCTCCTGTTCATTCTAATTTACCTCCTCTCCGTTTACCTCTCCTAACTTTCCCAAATGTCCCTTAGCCTATCCTCTCCTCTCTCTTGACAAATTTTATTTGATCAATCTGGATTTTATTGTTAATTGAATTTATTTGAATTGAATTTATTGCTGTAAGAACATTAAAATATTATCTGTTCTCACAAAATTTCAAGTGAAACCACAACATTGGTAACTCTCAGGTACAATAATGAGTACCAAGCTACTCATCTTGAATAATTAAAGCAGTGCCCACTGAACTTCAGATTCCCATTTTCCAACTTCCTATTAGGTCCCCACGCTCTGGAAACAAACATTTTTGTCTCAATTTCTCTAAGTTTAAGTGCCTAGTTATCACATATAAAAATAGTCTTACATAATCCAGAGCAATAGTACAGCAGGTAGGATGCTTGCCTTACTCTTGGCTGACCCAGATCTGATCTATGGTATCCTATATGCCCCCCCCTAAGTGCAGAGCTACTGGTATGTAACCCCTAACCACTGCTAAGTGTGCCCCCCAAACAAAAAAAATCTTACTCTAATTACCTATCTGAAATTTGATTTTCACTTAGTATGAGGTTCCTCAGGCAATCCATATTGTCCTATATGACAGAAATTTTACCTTATTTTTTAGTTCTATTTTTTTGGGAGTGGGACACACCTAGAAATTCTCAGAGGCCACACCTGGTTTTGTGTTTAGTTAGGATCACTCTGTGCTTAGAAAATATGCTTACAGAAACATATTGGGATCTGTAGATCAAATCAGTGCCAGCTACATACAGGACAAGCACCCTATCTGCTGTATGCCATACCCTGATTCTTGCTCTTTAAAAGGCTGAAAAATGGTCCACTGTAAAAATAGACCATATGTGCTTTATCTGTTCATATATATTTGAAGATTTAAGTTGTTTTCAATATTGATTATTATTAGCAATTTGCAATTAAAATGAAAATGTAGGTATCACTTCAAGACAATGATTTTGGTTTTTATGACAAATAAAGTAACTACAGTTCAATTACTAGATTGCCTATGATGGTATTTTTAAAATTCCATGGAAACTACCTACTATTTTCTATAGACATTATCACATTTTATATATGTATTTCATTATATAAGGTGTAATTTCTACAGTTCTCATTTTATCTTACATTATACCCATACTATTAAGTATGAGAAATTATAACATTTTGGTTTGAACTTGCTTTTTCTTGATGATTTGAGAAATTGAGCATTTATATAGCTATTATTTATTTGCATGTTTTCTTCCATAAATTCTAAAGAACGTTGCTTCATTTTAAAGTGGGGTAAATGTTCAAGAAATAATATAGTGGGTAAAGGTGTTTGCAATGATTTTGGCAGATCTACATTCAATCCTTGACACCCCAGATAGTCTCTCAAGCCTATCTGGAGTAATAATAACCTGAGAGCAGGGTCAGGAGTAAACTATGAGAACTGTCAAATATTACCACCAAAACAATTATAACAATAATATCAATAAATGAATTATATAATTTGTTTTTGTGTATTGTTTTCTCATTACGTTACTACTATTGAGATGTAAGATAAGCATTTTTTTTTGTTTTATTTGAATAGTAACCAATATATATGCTTTGTAAGAATTTATATCCAGTGGGAAATTGTAACCCTAACTATAACCCCAAGTTTGGCATAATCCCTGGGGTAAAAGTAGCTTAGGTCTTAAAATATAAATGAGCAGAAATAAATGTATCTGGGAAAAAAACAAAAATAAGTAGTTTAGGGCTTTCTAGATATAGACAACAAGTTGGGCAACAATAAATATGAAATGGTTATGTCAGTACTCTAAGGATGCCTGATGCTTTGATTATGTGAAATATTCCAATATCTGCTCTTATTGACCCCCTTTAATTCCTGATGTTCTTATTAACTATTTTCTTATATTTTGTAGCATATTTTGAAATAGAAGTTTTTATGACTTAAGCTTTATTCATAAAGTTGTTCTGGTTATGGTCTTGCTCTTTCGAGTCTAGAAGACTTTTAGGCTTTTTTCTTGTTTCTCTACAAACACGGTCAATGGAATTTTATTAAAAGTTGTGTTGCATTGAGGCCGGTGAGGTGGCACTAGAGGTAAGGTGTCTGCCTTGCAAGCACTAGTCAAGGAAGGACTATGCCTTTTTATAGATAAATAAAATAATTTCATTACTATTTCTCTCTGTATTAAATAATTTAGTTATTGTATTAAATAATTTAGTTACTATTTCTCTCTGTATTAAATGGTCTCATAATATTGTACTTTCTTTTCTTCTTTTTTTTATCTAGTAGCTTTATTTAAGCACCATGATTACAAACAAGTTTGTGGTTGGGTTTCTGTTATTAAAAGAACACCTCCCCCCATTTACCAGTGCAACTGTCCCACCACCAATTCCCCCATCTCCCTTTTCTTAATATATCCCACTAACTGATTTTTGCATAGTGTACCATCTTAGTGTCTCAGGAGTAAAGTTCACTTTGTTGTAGTGTATGATACATTGATATACTGAATGATCTAAATTTGGTTTGATAGAAATTGTTGATGTTATTTATATTTGTATTCACCTATAAATAATTCATTTAAACCTAAGTGAATAAAATGTTCTAATCAAAATGCATGAAGTGGCTAAATTGATACAATAAACTAAAATGGTGCAAATAACAATGGAATATTCTAGCATAACATCAGGCCCAAGCAGCACTGTAGCCCTAGGCCAATCGTGTAACTAGGTCATGCACAAATCTTGCCCCAAGAGGGAAAAAATAGAAGATACAGAAACACAAAAATATTCCATCATCCAGATGAATAGTACACAGTGATGAGCTATTTTGAATATAGGAAGCAATTTTTGATATCATGTACCATATGGTTCAAAGAGCACTGAGCCAGAAGTAACCCTAGCTAATGTATCTGAATCAAAAATACACACAAGAAAAAATGGTATTTATCAAAGATTCATTCTAGATTTAACAGCAAACATATGTTTGAAGTTAAGTGATAGAAGATACACCATGAAAATGTAATCTGAGACCTGTAGTGATAGTAGAGTTTGTAGGGCAATTTGCCTTTCATATGGTTAAACTGACTTCAATCCTTGATACCTGTACAATCCCTTTAGCATATCAAGATGATCCTTAAGATCAAAGCCAGGTGTGATCCCAAAACAAAACAAAACAGAAAAGTAAGTCAAAGAAAATTAAAGAATATCTCAGGGACTGGAGAGATAGTATGAAAGTAAGTTGTTTGCCTTTCATGCAGAAAGACGGTGGTTCGAATCCCAGCATCCCATATGGTCCCCCCCATGCCTGCCAGGGGCGATTTCTGAGCATAGAGCCAGGAGTAACCCCTGAGCGCTACTGGGTGTAACCCCAAAAAACAAACAAACAAAAAAAATATCTCAAGAAAAATGCAATAGCATCAAAAAATTTAGATGATGCAATATCAGAATTATAGAGATGTTTACAAAATAAGGCAATCCTTCCTTTAAATAAAATGAAAGACAAGATTCCAAGTGATGAAGAGTTCATCATGAAGGAATAGTTTATTTACAAATACAAAAGGATAATTATAGTATGCTTGACAAAGCAAGTAAAAATGTTGGGGGGGAAATGTGAGTTACCCTGTCTGGGTCACAGAGTGAAAATTCCTCTCACTTCTCATTCTGGATATCAACTCAAACTTTCACTGACATCAGAGATAAGGTAGGGAGGAAATGGAAGATTATGTATCATAGAGAAAATGGATTTTAAATTGAGTATGCCTTTGAAGCTTTAGAATAGACCAATGTTTAATAACTAAAAGTGAACAGGTTTGGTTTTTAAAGTTTTAACATGGCCCAATTTCAATAACTGTGACTGAATGGAAAGCTGTGGACTTTATATGATATTATTAATGGGCAGCAATATGAAATGCAACAAAGTAGGGATGTAAAAATAAGGTGACTTCACCTTTAAACTCCCCCCAAGTTGAATCCTCTTGACAGTATTACTTTCCTTTAAAAATATGCTTTATTACTGAGGAAAAGATACTTATTAAGACATGGGCTATTTTTCTTATTCCTCATTGGGTCTGTGACTACATGACTGTGTTGACTGTGATAAAGGGGACATATGAATATATCTAATGTCATTTATTAATATAGAAAAGTTATTTTTCATGTTCAGCGGGGGCCATTGAACATAATGTGTCTACTTCCTATCCATCTTCCTGTTTATAAAGCAGACTAGAATACAATTTTCAGCCTTCACTGCTATTCTCCTTGACATTTTACTTACCTACTTTTCTCCCCCATTAGCCTGCCTTTGAGAGAGTGTGGGCACTGGTAGTAGATCAACTTAATAGCTGGGACATCTGGTACAGCCTGACAGACAGATTGCCTGCCTACTTAGACCCTCTGCATGAGTAAAAAATCATAGAAACTTAGCTTTTCCAAAGAGGAGCTGACCTGATAAAAATATTTCTACACAAGGCAATGTCACCTCCTTCCCAGGGGGGAAAGAACATTCCAAAATGCGATTGTGCAATGCTAGGAAAGAAGCAAGAAAAGAATTAGAGTTGTCATTATTTGGTTGATATTGAATTTTGTGAAATATAAAATAATTTTTCTGGTTCATTCTCCATTTTGAAACATTTTCAAGTATCAATAATACATTAACGAATAGCTGTTTTTACTCCTATTTATCATTTGTGAATGTTTCAGTGCAGTGTACAAATTTGTGTTTACAGAATTTTGCTATTCCATTTTAAAGCAGTTGTGTACACAGCATAACTTTTCCCCTAATAAGTTTTTATTATAAGGAGAATATTTCCTTATAATCTCTCAGTAGAATTAATAAACTTGTAATATATATATGCCTGTGCAATACTTTAATATATTATCTATATAGCACTTTTGCTGTTGGTTCAATAAAGTTCTTTAGAGCCTTTTTAAGAGAAAAAAAAGTTTATTAAAATTTAGGTTCCATGAGTAGTTATAATATCTCACCAAAAACACATAAAAAATTGAGAATATTTTTTCAAATGCTACAAGAAGAGAAACTGCCCCAAGATGTATTGGGAAAAAATAGTCTCTGTCACCTGCAAGATTTATTTATTTGTATTTTTTTATAAAATTGATAGAGTTGGGGCTGGAGTGATAGAGCAGCGGTACGGCATTTGTCTTGCATGCGGCTAACTCAGGACAAACCTCGGTTCGATCCCCGATGTTCCATATGGTCCCCCAAGCCAGGATCGATTTCTGAGCACAAAGCCAAGAGTAAACCCTGAGCATCACTCTGTGTAGCCCCAAAATTAAAAAAAAAATTTATGGAGTTTTGTAAGTTAAAGGCAAAATATAAAAAATGAAACTAAAATAAAATCTGAGCAAACTTTCTTTGGCCTAACATCTTTTAAAATATTGTAAAAATAGTAATAATAATATATTAAGGTTCCTTATAATTGCTCAGTAAATATATCCAATTACAATTTGAATTTCAGATTAAAACTGGGAAGAAAATGGAAAGACTATTCTGAGTAAAATACTCTATTCCCTCTCTTTGAAACAGGAACTTAGTCGACAAGTTGATCATTTTTGCCAGCCAATACAAATATGTTTTTATAGTGCTTTCAAAATAAAACTGATTTTTAAATTATACTTGAGCCATATGCTAGATTTTGCAATTTCTAAGTCAAATGCAATGGGACCATATTAAGGCTCTAGAAGCAAAACATGCATATAATAAATACAACAAAAATATTAAAATGTGATCTTTGTATATGTCTATGCATATAATATTCTTTGCTTATGTCTTCTAATACTTTTATAAAGACATATTTCATCGAATTTGTGTCTCTCTGTCAGTTTATGATATCATTTTAACTAATTGTACCTGCAAAACTATTTTTACAAAATATTTCATCTAAGCATAATGAAACGGATCTTCTAGAACAAAAGACTCTATCCTAGATGTTGTCTTATGACCTGTTGAAATACCAATATCTCTAGCTACAGAGGACTGAGTTTGTCATCCACAACTGAACAGAAAGTTTCCTGGAACCATAAAAATATCTTGGGGTTTGAGAATGAGCATGTACGGAGGCCTTAGTTGCTCCCATGATGATATACTTCAAGGGTGGAGAAACTCTAGGACAAACCTCGTAGGCAAAGGAAATTCCCTATAACTTCCCCAATAGTTATTGTGCCTATGCAAAACAAAAACAAAAACAAAAACAAACAAACGAAAAACGCTAAAAACCAAAACACAAGACCTTGCCACACCAGACCATCTTTTTACTCCCCCCCTTTTTTTCTTGTGGTTGTGGTTTTGGGGATGGTTTTGTTGTTGTTGTTGTTGCTGCTGCTGCTGCTGCTGCTGCTGCTGCTGCTGCTATATTTTTGGTCATTTCCTGTTGGTTTTGTTTTTAGATTTCTTTTCATTTTTGTTTTTTTCTTTTTTCCCCCCTTTCTTCTTCTAAACTGATATTTATAGCCTCTAGATGGATCCCACCAGAGTTTTTTTCTTTTGCTTCCTCTTATTTCTGTTTTTTTTTTCAACAGAACCAGAGAACTTGAATAATCTTGTTATCCCTCATAATTTGAGGGAAAAAATACTGGATGATACTAGGAAGAACCAGCTATATGAACATTGAGTGGAAATAAAAAATGAACAGGCTTAAGCACCAAACCCAAAGTCAACGACACCAGAATTGATATCCAATCTACAGCATGCTATCCACAAAGGAGACCTCTCATATCAGCAGTCCAGGGGGGCCAAGGGGTTGGTATGTGATTCATGCTGGGAACAGGGGTGCAGGGAAGACAGCACTGGTGATGGGAATGGCCTTAATTCTTTGTCACTATGTACCTTAAATACTACTGTAAAAGACTTGTAATTCATTTTGATCACAATAAAGATTATTAAAAAATAACTTCATCTGAGATTCTGAGTACACAGGAATTCTGAAGGAACACTATTTTACCAAGGATGCACTCTATAAAGAAGTTGCATCAAATATACAGGAGACTACATAGGACAGAGAAACCATCTGAGCTAAATTCTCCCTAGAACAAACAGACTTCAAAACATTCACTGTCTTTCCAAGCAAGCTGTCCTAGATTGGCCATTCAATCTCTAACCATCTCCTACAAGATCTTACAGATAGGAGAATCAACATCCAGCTAACGCATAATCCTACATTACAGAAAATGGTTGTTTTATAAGCCTCTATGTTCTGAGGCATTTTATTTTTTGTTAGTAAGAGTGGATGTAACTGCCTTAATTATCTCAGGAGAAAGTTTGTTATCAAATCAATTTAAACCAGAAGACAGAACACAACTCCAATCTGTTTCCCTTTGCAAATTTATGAACATTCTCCTTCTGGAACCCAGATGAAGAAATGGATATAAGCAAAAGTCTTACTGATGTTGTAGCATTGCAAATTAGCCCTTTGCAGGAATCACTGAGAGGATTGCAGAGGCAATGACTGAGATGAGATTAGAACACATATTAGAATGTGTGTCTAGAGTAATATATGAAGCATTCATGCCATCTAAATTTAGCTGCATAGAAGTTCAGGTCATGTGGTATCTGGACAGGAACATTACCTGATTTCTCACTAAAATCTCTACAAAAATATGAACTTGATGTTTGCAACTTGAATCTTTTTCGGTAGTATTCCTAAAATCTAAACTTATGGATATTGAAAAGGAGAAAATATAATAACAGGGAATTGAGGAGGCCATACATTTTATGAGGAAAGGGTTAGAAAAGCATTAATAAAATTATTTCCACAAATTAGACATTTTTACCACTTTTATAGAGACTATTTTCAATAGAAGATGAAAACAATAATGCTCACTCATCTTCTGAAAACTATTTATTTGCATTAAAATGGTGAAAATTAATATGTAAAATGTGAAAAGCATGCAGAGAAATAAATAGGACACAACAATAAATGTCATGGTTTAAAAAGGAATTTATTATCAGACAAGGGATTGAGGCAGAATTTTCAATGATTTTGTTTATCATGCTTCTACTCCCTAGAGTATTTTGTGAATGTTATTATTATCCATCTTGCAATGTTTCAGTTCAATCCTTCAAAACAAAAATACATTTTTGAAGACGTGCTACTTTCCAAAAATAAATTCTAGATTTAATGAAATAGTTTTGACATAGTTTATTATCTTAAAAACTGGGAAAGGTCAGAAAAAATAATGAGAATAGAGTTATAGATATACTATTTTGGTTAATTAAAGCACAGAAGGCATTAAACAACAAAAAAAGGAAAGAAAGAGAGAGTAAAATGGAAAGAAAACAAAGCTTTCTTAGAATATATTTTGTATTCCCTGGTATAGTTGGGTAGTTTACAAAAGTTTATAAAAGTGCCTAAATGTTGTCTCATCAAGCATTCATTTTTAACTTGAGCTAGTCTTTTCATACAGAAAAGACAGATTTGATACTATTACAGGGATGGGCATTGATAAAGTCAGTTATTTAAACTATTAAACATCAGCAGATAAAATGATACTTTGACATTTAAGTGCAATTATCAATTTATCAATTAATTCAAGAGAAGATCTCCAAAATGCATGGCAGGCTTCTATTTTTTGAAAGGATAGACATTCAAACTACTTTAAAGTTTAACAAAATTATCCTGTGAGTAAAATTTTGAATTCATTTGGCAAAGTATAGTTTAAGTTGACCTGCTAAAGATGAAGCACATACGAACATTAAATTCAAGCTTTTACCTTTCCCCTATCTTTTTTTTTTCTTTCATCTTTCTGCTCCCTCTCTCCTCAGTTGCCCATATACCTATATCTAAAGCTATGGATTTCAGAGCTATTTGCATATTTATATGTTCATATAAATTGAGATCTTGGTTCCAGAATAAAAGAAGTCTCAATATCACTGATAATAAAGATAAATAATTTTAATATAGTAGTCATTATTGTACCTTTGAGAGCAACCAAAGGCTATATCTTTGATTCTGGTTGCCTGTTATGACACTATTTTCCATATTTATATTCACATTAAGGGTTAAACTTTGCATATATAATAAAGATAGATACACAGTTTAGAAGAATTTTAAGTCCTTTGTACAGTATAATTCATTAGGGCAATATTTGGAAATGGCTTTCCATGACCAAGGATTATAGAGACCTAAGACCAAAAGCAGTGGAAACAAAGAACACATATTAAGAACAACAGTAAAATAATGATAGTTTCGTGGCTTCAGACTTATTACTTCAGGACTGAAGTTCAGTAACAGGATGCATTTTGCAACTGTGTTAGCTTGAAGTAGAGGGGTTGAATAAAGGCCTTTCTGTTTTGCAAACAAATTATCAAGCCACAAAGCCAGTTACAGGCCAAGCTGTAGGCTACATCCTAAATATTAGTGACCAAAAAACAAACAAACAAACAAACAAAAAAGACTAAGGGCCTGAGATAATAGGGATATTCCCTTGCCACTCCAGATTTAATCCTTGGTATGGTCTCCTGAGGTCTGCTAGGATTGATCCCTAAGTGCAAACTCAGGACTATATCTTGAGCACCTCTAGTTGTAGCTCCCATAAAATAAAATAAAGTTTTGCCTATGTGCTGTTCTATATATCTTATGGTTTGGGGGCTGATATCGAGGTCTTTAATCCATTTGGATTTTACCTTTGTACATGATGTTAGCTGGGGGTCTAAGTTTAATTTTTTGCAAGTGGCTATCCAATTGTGCCAACACCACTTGTTGAAGAGGCTTTCCCTGCTCCATTTAGGATTTCCTGCTCCTTTATCAAAAATTAGATGGTTGTATCTCTGGGGAACATTTTCTGAGTATTCAAGCCTATTCCACTGATCTGAGGACCTATCCTTATTCCAATACCATGCTGTTTTGATAACTGTTGCTTTGTAGTACAGTTTAAAGTTGGGAAAAGTAATTCCTCCCATATTCTTTTTCCCAATGATTGCTTTAGCTATTCGAGGGTGTTTATTGTTCCGAATGAATTTCAAAAGTGTCTGATCCACTTCTTTGAAGAATGTCATGGGTATCTTTAGAGGGATGGCATTAAATCTGTATAATGCCTTGGGGAGTATTGACATTTTGATGATGTTAATCCTGCCAATCCATGAGCAGGGTATGCGTTTCCATTTCCGTGTGTCCTCTCTTATTTCTTGGAGCAGAGTTTTATAGTTTTCTTTGTATAGGTCCTTCACATATTTAGTCAAGTTGATTCCAAGATATTTGAGTTTGTGTGGCACTATTGTGAATGGGGTTGTTTTCTTAATGTCCATTTCATCCTTATGACACTCCAGGACATTACAGGCATCTTCAAGGAGGAAACTGCACTCTCCAAGCAAGTGAAAACAGAGATTAACAGATGGGAATATATTAAGCTGAGAAGCTTCTGCACCTCAAAGGAAATAGTGCCCAGGATACAAGAGCCACCCACTGAATGGGAGAAACTATTCACCCAATACCCATCAGATAAGGGGCTAATCTCCAAAATATACAAGGCACTGACAGAACTCTACAAGAAAAAAACATCTAACCCCATCAAAAAATGGGGAGAAGAAATGAACAGACACTTTGACAAAGAAGAAATACACATGGCCAAAAGACACATGAAAAAATGTTCCACATCACTAATCATCAGGGAGATGCAAATCAAAACAACGATGAGATACCACCTCACACCCCAGAGAATGGCACACATCACAAAGAATGAGAATAAACAGTGTTGGCGGGGATGTGGAGAGAAAGGAACTCTTATCCACTGCTGGTGGGAATGCTGTCTAGTTCAACCTTTATGGAAAGCGATATGGAGATTCCTCCAAAAACTGGAAATCGAGCTCCCATACGATCCAGCTATACCATTCCTAGGAATATACCCTAGGAACACAAAAATACAATACAAAAACCCCTTCCTTACACCTATATTCATTGCAGCTCTATTTACCATAGCAAGACTCTGGAAACAACCAAGATGCCCTTCAACAGACGAATGGCTAAAGAAACTGTGGTACATATACACAATGGAATATTATGCAGCTGTCAGGAGAGATGAAGTCATGAAATTTTCCTATACATGGATGTACATGGAATCTATTATGCTGAGTGAAATAAGTCAGAGAGAGAGAGAAAAACGCAGAATGGTCTCACTCATCTATGGGTTTTAAGAAAAATGAAAGACACCCTTGTAATAATAATTTTCAGACACAAAAGAGAAAAGAGTTGGAAGTTCCAGCTCACCTCAGGAAGCTCACCACAAAGAGTGATGAGTTTAGTTAGAGAAATAACTACATTTTGAACTGTCCTAATATTGAGAATGTACGAGGGAAATGTAGAGCCTGTTTAGGGTACAGGCAGGGGTTGGGTGGGGAGGAGGGAGATTTGGGACTTGGGTGATGGGAATGTTGCACTGGTGATGGGTGGTGTTCCTTTTATGACTGAAACCCAAACACAATCATGTATGTAATCAAGGTGTTTAAATAAAAAAATATGCAAAAATAAAATAAAATAAAATAAAGTAAAAAATAAGTTAAAAGAACAAATTATGAAACTATAGATTGGACATGATTTGGTTTCTGTTGCAAATCTTATTTTAGGGCTATCATGGTTTATGTTTGTATTTATGTTATTTTTATACTAGTAGTGTTACTGTTCGAGGATCACCACTGGAGTATCCATATCTTTCCACCATTATCTAATGGATCTTCATCCTCTTTGTATTCTCAGTTTGCAGGACTATTGAAAATATCTCAGTTTGGTGAGTGCAGTTAGAAAACAATCCACTAGGGCAACAATAGTTGGAGCTGATCACTCTGGGCAAGAACTCAGTGCTGAAAGGAGCGAGTGATATGTAATGCACCCCTCCATTAACAATAATGGTAATCACAGTGTCAAAAAGGAAAAAGAGCAAAAGAGAATGATAAAGAGAGAAAAGTAAAAAGAGCAAGAGAGAACGATAGAGAATCAAATTGACTCATGTGGGGTGGAATGGGGATGAAGGGGAAACAGTCATCATGGCTACAAGTGTGTTCTGGTGAAGATGGTGTACGGTGCATGACTGAAACCCAAGAATGAACATTTTTGTAACCGCGGAGCTTAAATAAAGTAATTTTTAAAATGAAAAAAGAAAGAAAAGAACTATAAGAAAAAGAAAATGCCAGAGTTGTTTCTACTAGGAAGTGATTATTTCCTCAATTTGTCTCTTTCAATTACACGTATGAACAGTAGCATTTATTATTTTTATTTATTATTTTTCCTCTCAATCATCTCCCTTAGAATAAACATGTGTTTATTTATATCCTTTTGAATTAATGCTTTTTATCTTGACTTACATTAGTAATCAGCTGATAGACAAAGTTATTATCATTAGTAGAAGGTGGCTTTAGGGATAAAATAAGAAATAGAAATAACAATAGTTTCTCATGATTTCTATTTGCTTCTATAAAACAACATAATTTCAACCACACCTTGCTTTTTTATCTTAACATTTGACTTTTAACTATTGTAGCATACGTTTTATTGGAATTCTTGCTTCTCTGTATTCCAATAATGATTAACCAATGAAGAACCCCAGAGGGTATAAAGAAGAGAGAATATTTATGTTCATATCTGATTTATTCCTTCAGAAATATTTAAGACTATTTGTGGACACTGGCAAAAGGACACTTCCTCTGAAGGTAAATTTAACTTGATCTAGTTCTAGATTCCCATTCACTTGGTCAATAGATGCTAAGATTAGCAAGTTTTCAAAATATTAATTTATTCTCCATTTTCTATTATTTCTAATTTATTTAGTGAAATTTTCTCAAAAATTCTGAGCATAGATTTTTGTTATTTCTACTAATGTAAAAACATAAAGTATATAGAAATAAATATTACATGCTTTTGTACATATTATTTAAATATTTATAGGTAAAATGATGTATGCATACATATGGATGTGTAATTTTCTGTTTTATTTATTTATTTACTTATGTATTAATTTACATTTTGCTTTTTGGGCCACCCTTGATGCTCAGGGTTTACTCCTGGCTATGTGCTCAGAAATCGCTCTTGGCTTGGGGGACTATATGGGACCCCAGGGATCGAACCAAGGTCTGTTCTTATATTTTCTATTATAACCATGTGAATGAATGAGGAAACTGGAAAGCCTGTCTAGAGTACAGATGGGAGGGGGGTGGAATGGGAGGAGATTTGGGACATTGGTGGTGGGAATGTTGCACTGGTGAAGGGTGGTGTTTTTTACATGACTGAAACCTAATCAAAATCATGTTTGTAATCAAGATGTTTTAAAAAAGATATAAAAGAAAAGAAAATTGGCACTTGTATGCCCCACCCAGAGGTAGTGAGATTTACTCCTAATTCTACTCAAGAATCATTTCTGGCAGTTCTCAGAGAACTATATAAAGTTCTGAGACTGCAACTAAGTTAGCCATGTGTGAGGCCAATACACAATCCTCTTATTATCATTCTAACTCTAGCTCATGAAATGCCAAAATAATAATAATAAAAATATAATATAATAAAAAAGAAATAAAACTGAAATTTTTAATAATTTATGACATTAAAAAATAAACTCTGGGGGGAAATAAACTCTGGTCTTATTAGTACTAGAAAAATTATGTGCATGCAGGACATATTAGATTTTTTGTAGTTACTTATACTTTTAGATATTCTTCCTACCTCACACACCACTACTCATTTATAAAACTGTTTTCTTCTTTACTGTGAAGCTTCCAAAAACCTCTGCAGTAGAGTTATTTGTTATTGTTGGAAGACTTAATGCATGTGGGAAAGGTTAGCAAGAGCAGAGGAAATGTGTATCCTCACTATAGTTGAACAAAAGAACAGAAGGTGTTTTTCTGAACTCTGAACAATGGACATGTAGGGATAATTTCTATTGCAGAGCTAAGCAGTTTGGATTGACAACAACATAAATCAGCTTTGACAATGTGTCCCTTCAGTCAAGTCCACTCATTCATCCAAATTAGAAAACAAAGGCTTGGAATCACAGTACTTGCTATAGAAGGATAGAAAGCATGTTTGGTAAAATTACTTGTGGATAATATGTTATATAGGCTGTAAAATGATGTACAAAACAGTCCCTTGTTATTGAGTATATGATTCAATAGTTTTTCTTGTTATTATAGATATATTTATTTTCTGAAATGAATATTAGGAGAAACTGAAGAAAATTTTGAGATAACTGGAAAATAATAGCATGTGGAAGGCTTTTATATTTACAGGAACTATAACGAATATACTAAAAATATGTCCAATATTCTGAGGTTGCATATTTGATAAATTTTATAGTAGAAACAATAGTTACAGATTCTTCCAATCTACTTAGTAAATCTACAATCGAACAGTAAGAAATATAATGTAATCTGAGCACTCTCTGTTCCTCTGTAAATGCCAATCTTCTTTCTCATAGAGTAAATGATTCATTTTTTATAATACAATTTTAAATCAATTAATAAGATACCATAACATTTTGTATGGTTATTCATGGTTTATTCTGATGCCATACAAATTTTATTATTGACTTTTTTAGATTCCTGATTAATGTTGTCTGAATTTAAATGGGAATTGCATTGAATCTATATAACTGCTTAGATTTAATAATCATTGTAACAATATTAATTCTTCCAATAAATGATAATGGGATATTTTTTCATTTCTAAGCTTTTATTCCATCTCTTTCTTAAGCAATTTAAAATGATCATGGTCAACATCATCCATTTATTTTGTTAAGTTGATTCCTAGGTACTTGATGTGCTTGGATATTATTTTAAATGATATATGATATACATATCATATATATGTATATATGTGTATATTATATAAAATGAAACCTATTTTTCACTATTGACATTAAAGCCAGTTAGTTTGAAGCATTGATATATTGTTTTTAGGAATTTTTTAGGGTCTTCTATAAACATTGTCATGTCATTTGCAAATAATGATAATTTCACTTCTTTTCCAATTTGGGTCTTTTATTTTTCTTTCCTGATTGCTTTATCTATGACTTTTACTACTATATTACATATAAGTAGAGACAGGTTAAACATTTACTTTGTGCCTAATCTCAGAAAAAATAGATTCAGATTTTCACCATTATAGTTTTGTTATAGATGGGTTTGTTACTATCTTGAGTAAAATTTCTTCCACCTCTATTTTGTAAAGGATTTTTATCATGAATGGATGTTGGATATTGTCAAAAACTTTCTATACAGTGACTGATAGGATCATATGGCTTTTCTCTTTACTTTTATTAATATGACATTAGTTGATTTGAGCTTGTTAAACCATCCTCACATCCCTGGGATTAATCCCACTGGATTGAAGTGCACTTTTTCTTGATAATGTTATTTTATTCAATTAGCTAAGGTTTTGTTAAGGATTTTGGCATCAGAAAGATTGGTCTTCAACAAAACCATTCATCCAAACACTAATATAAATAAAAAAGAGAAAAATATGAAAAGTTTATTTTATTTTTGAATTTAGAGTATTAATTCTAAATTAATAAGTTGATATAAATATTAGGTATTTACAAAACTAATATATCAAATTCCAAGGTTTTTATATTTCTTCTTTTTTTTTCTTTTTATTTTGGGGGAGGTCAGCACCCGGAAGCGCTCAGGGGTCACTCCTGGCTCTACATTCAGAAATTGCCCCTGGCAGGCAATGGGGGACAATATGGGATGCCAGGATTTAAACCACTGTCCTTATGGACACAAGGCAAACACCTTACCTCCATGCTATCTCTCCAGCCCCCAGGTTTTTATATTTTTTAAGTATTTAATAAGTCCCTATATTGTCATAGTTATTTCTGACAGTCTCTGAATTGCTTAAATTTATAGTAATTTTATTATTTGTATTTCAATGTGCTTAATTTCTATTAATTATGTAGGACAAAGACATTCATAATTCCTATATTGATCATTTTTCTCCATAACATTTTAATGATTTTCAATTATATTTCTGTTGATGAAATTAAATTTTAAAGTCTACACAATTTTGATGTCAATAAAAATGCATAAAATTTAATTCACCTAAAGTATTTTACTAATTAGCAGGAGAATCCATGCAACAGTTAATATCTAGAAATCAAACATTTGCTATCTA
This sequence comes from Suncus etruscus, assembly GCF_024139225.1. NCBI lineage: Eukaryota > Metazoa > Chordata > Mammalia > Eulipotyphla > Soricidae > Suncus > Suncus etruscus. The sequence goes on from NC_064867.1 coordinate 5,069,833, forward strand.
TTCCATAAAACAAGAGCTATCACACTTTAAGTATAAAACTATAAAAATTGTTTTGTCTATTTTTTACTATCACCGGGAATATATAATATGTCTCATAATTTATAAAAGCATCTGTCAAAATTATTTTAATTAGTTTTGCATTTCTCATTTACATTTTATAGGCTCTTACTTTTAATAGAAAATTACCAGCTTATAATTCATAGTTTACTTGATTGTTTGACTTCCTTTGTTTTCATCATCATTTGATTTTAACTCAACTAGAAAACAAAACTGAATCTTATTCAGAATCTTTCACATATATTTATGTCAAATTGGTCACACATTTTATTCATTGTTTTAATTTCAATGTAATTCATTTACCATTTTGTGCAATACTGTACAAAAATGGCAATGAATACAGGCTTCATAGTATCATAGAGATACAAGCCAAGTTGGAAAAAAATCAGAGGAACATGTGTTTCCTGAATGAAATCTCTGGGCACCCTGAGGAAAGAATGGGCTAAAGCCTACCTATAATATAAAGCGTTGGTTGTGGCATCCACAACCCACAGTCCAGCATGTCAGATCCTCAACTTCACTACTTCATGACTAATCTCAGCAGAGAAACCTAACTGCATAATTTCTAGATACAATGGTTTGTTTTAGGATTGAAAATTGTGGATATTCTAGGAGTGGAGGCAGGCAACATTCCCTCATATCCTGCACTTTCAGAAGCCCTGTAGCCATACCCATAAATACAGTATGTAAACTCATATACTCTTTCTATAGATATTGGGGTTTCTAAACACCTGGGTAGTGCAAAACTTCCAAATCAGAAATTGCCCCTGGCAGGTACAGGGGACCACATGGGATACCGGGATTTGAACCACCATCCTTCAGAATGAAAGGCAAACGCCTTACCTCCATATTATCTCTCTGGCCCCACAGAAGTCAGTTAATCTTAATAAATAAAAACATCAACACAAAATGCTTAACTATCAGAATCACTAGGGTAGTAAACCCATAGACAATGATTTAATTACCTCATGTGTTATAATTTTCATTAATTTTATTTTATTGAGTTTTTTTTTTTTTGGTAATTAGTCAGACATTGAGTTGTAACAACCAATATCAAATAAATCATTTTGTACCTGCCAAGGGGACAGACGAGGTGTGGATGGTAAACTGGGGGCAGTGGTAGAGGGAAGGTTACACTGTTGGTAGGATGGAGTTGGAATAACAATTACCAAAAACAACTGTATTATGAATAATTTGTAGACCCTGATGCTTAAATAAAGTAATAAAAATTGCAGTAGGTAAAAAAACTCAAAGAATTTTTTATGATGTTAATAGGAGTTAATTGGCTAGGCAGTAAGACACTCATGCAGCTAGAGAAAAGAAGGCAGAGTCGTAATGCAGATCTTTGCTTTCAAGCTGGAATACAAACAATGGATTCCTTTGTTATTACTTATCCTTTGTTATTCATGTATAAAGATGACAGAATATTAGTATAGCAGTAGTATTGCTAAAGTCCCTGTACTAATATTGCAATTCCTATTTTTATGTTCTGTACATATGTATTATACATATACAGTTCATCTACAAATGGCTCAATGCTGGAGTCAAAACTGATTTTTTTGTGGGGTCAGTTTATGTAAGTTACACCACACAATATTCAATGGTTACTTACTCCTGGATATGTGCTCAAGAATTACTCCTAGTGGTACTCAGGAACTATTTTTTTTGACTCCATGTAAGGCAGCACCATATCAATTGTATTATTATCCCAGTTATCTGGAGATTCAAAATTTAAAGAATAGATGAGTCCATATATAATATAATATTTAGGCAGTGTTTTTGCTAACATATTCTCTGGTTAAAATTTTTTAAATTGTTGAGACAAGAAAGATTTTCCATCAACTAGACTTTAAAATATAAAATAAGTACAGTTACTTTAAATAAAAATTTTTCCTGGCACATGATGGGTAATAAAATTTTATTTTTAGTTAGAAAATATATCTGCATGTTCTTAGGAATTTCTCATAAGTGTTCAGGGATCACAAATGATAGGCTCCAGAGACCAAATAGGGTTCTTGGGATCAACTTTTGTCATCAAAAAAGGAATGGAGACCTGTTCATGGATTGGGAGGATTAATATAAGTAAAATGGCAATTGTCCCCAAATAATTGCACATATTTAATGCAATTTCTCTAAGGATACCCATAAATTTCTTCAAATAAGTGGATCAAACACCCCTGATATTAATTTGGAACAATAAATGCCCACGGATAGCAAAAAAAAACAAAAAAACAAAAAAACCTTTGAAAAAAGATGGGAGGCATCACTTCACCCAACTTATAAATTTCACTACAAAGTAATAATCAATAAAATAGCATGGTACTGGAATAAAGATACATCCGCAGATCAATGGAATAGATTTTAATATTCAGAGAATGACATCTAGACATACAATTAATTATTCTTTGACAAAGGGGCAAGAAATGCAAAATGAAGCAAGGAAAACCTCTTCAAGAAGTGAAGCTGTGACAACTGGCCAGCCAAATGCAAAAAAGTGAAATCTAAAGTGTATCTAATACCATGCAAAAAAGTTAAAATAAAATGAATTAACTACTTTGATATTAGACAAGAAATTATAAAGTATATAGAAAAAATGTGGGCAAAACAGTCCATGACATTGAGACTAAAGGCATCTTTAATGAGGAAACACCACTACCATACAAGTGGAAGCAGATATAAACAAATAGGCTATCATCAAACTGAGAAGCTTCTGCATTTCAAAGGAAACAGTAACTAGGGTAAAAAGGTTACCCACAGACTGGAATAAACTATTCACACAACTAAGGGGCTAATATCTAAGATATACAGAGTATATCTTAATACATAACAAGAAAAAAATCTAACCCCATCAAAAAACGAGGAGAATATATTAACAGACATTTCAATAAAGAAGAATTATAGATGGCCAAAAGGCACATGAAAAATGTTCCACATCACTAATCATCAAGGAGATGCAAATTTAAACAAAAATGAGATACCAACTTACAACACAGAGACTGGCACACATCACAAAGAAAAAGAATAATCAGTGCTAGCAGGGATATGAGAGAAAGAAACTCTTATTCACTGCTGGTGGGAATGCTCTCTAGTTCAGCCTTTATGGAAACAATAGGGATATTTCTTAAAAAAATGGACATTGAATTCACATATGATCCAGCTATACCACTCCTAGAAATATAGTCTAGGAACACAGAAGCACAATATAAAAATATTTTTTTCTTTTATTGTCATAGCAGTTTTTTTTCACCTAAGACAACATGTATAGTGATTGAATTCTATTAATAGAAATATTACTGCAAATTTTTACATCTTAGTTTCTACTCATAGCTCTTTTTATATTTTACACGTTTATTTCAAAATTTACAAGTTTATCTCAAATTGGAACTTTAAGAAACAGAGAATACCTCTAAGAATTATTTTCCCAATGATTGATTACTCAGATTGTCCATTATATTTCACTGCTTTTTTTAAATTTTTTTATTTTTAATGATGAGAACAAAGACGCAAAGAAAGAGGACAAGGTAAAGTTACAGTGGAAGGACAATCACCCATCAACAGAATTATCAGAAATCCCCTTGCTGATATCTAAACTTTGAACTTTCAGCCAAAGAACATTAAGAACAATAAAACAGGGGCTGGTGAGGTGGCACTAGAGGTACAGTGTCTGTCTTGCAAGCGCTAGCCAAGGAAGAACCATGGTTCGATCCCCTGGTGTCCCATATGGCCCCCCAAGCCAGGGGCAGTTTCTGAGCACTTAGCCAGGAGTAACCCCTGAGCATCAAATAGATGTGACCCCCCAAAAAAAGAACAATAAAACAGAACCCATGTACAATTACTTTGTCCCACAAGTCCCCAGATTGGAATACATAATATTTCTTAGCAGCACACAAAGCAATCTAAATCCATATAACTTATGTAACTCCTTAAACGTTGAAGGCAAAGTACTTTTTTACATTTCCATGCACATGCATATTAGTTTAAGTCAACCTCAAAAGTTTAAGTGGGTTGTTTTTCTTAAGGATTAGAGTCAAAGGAGCACAGTAAAAATGGTGTTAGAGTGGCAATTATTGTTTGCATAGGCCCACCAAAATGTGAGGGACATGGAAAGGAAAAGCCTTGGCCTACATACAAGGAGACCCTATCCCTGAAGTTTCCTGGCATAAGAGCAACTCTAGGATCCAGGCAAACTAGTTTGTCCAATCCAAGTCATTGTTTGTAGTGCCACTACACTTTTATTTTTCATACAGTCTCTTTTGTTGGTATCATGTTTCTGTATTAAAAATCCTGGAATCCGCATATCCTACATTGCAGTCAGGATGGTGCAGAGCATCCTCTCATTTCACTTCACAATTAAAGGGCAATGCAGAGAGCCCTGTCCTGTAAGCAGGTCATTGTTGTTGTCAAGTATTCTTAGTGCTAAGGGAAGTCTCTTTTGAGCAGGTTGATGTCAGAGCAGTGGTAGGGTCTTCCCTGGTAGAGGATTGCTTCCAGGTATTGTTATAAAAAACCTTGGATGTTTTGTAGATAGCTTCCCTGGTTCAGGGGTTATTGGAGGATGCCCATTCTTCTGAGGCCTGTGCCAGATAAGGTCCCATTGCACTACAAGATTTGTGTGTTCCAATCTCTATTAGATAAGAACTTATTTGTATGTATAGTATTATCCCATTTTAATGTGCCTATGCAAACAAGGAACAATGCCCTGTGGCATTATCAGTGCATATGGGGGCATAAGAATAAGTCCAACAATCCCCCTGACATGGTTCAATTATAAGCATTAAACTGAGGGACTCTTTCACCAAAATTCCTTATTGAACAGTTAACAAAGAGAAAAGATAAAAAGTTGGTAGAATAGTCACTGTAAAAGAATACTTAGTAAGAGTTATAGCTGTCAAAGAAAATACACATAAAATATTCAAAAGATATATGTGTCCATTTTATGTCTTTTGAAATAGTTGGGGGTTGTTAAATCCAATACACAACTTTGGTCTGTGATTAGGACTCTGCAGTACTAAAGTTAATAAGAGTAAATGTGGGGTACTGATGGTTGGGGGTGAGAGATTAAAGAGTAATAATGAGCTTTGTAAGGGTGCGCGAAAGGGCAGAATGTGTTGGGGCAGGAGGTCGGTCTTGGTGCCTAACAAGTTAAGAACTGAGGGTAAAAAGGGTTATTTAAGTGGAAGATAACGAATCCGGATTTGGAATGAGGGAGTAGAAGGGGCTCTGGTGTGGGGAGGGCAATATATCAGAGGGGCTAAATATATTGTATAGCTGAATTGTTTATGGATTAGGCTTGGCAATCAGAGAGGACCACTGTATAGGAAGTCACACCTGATTTTAGAGACCTATTTGAATGTTATCAATCCAAATCTAGAGCATTTCATTTTTTTCCTAGAAACAATCAAGAATTAAGAACATTTTTGGGTGAAGTTAAAAAGTATATTAAGTGTGCCCGTGCACTTTTGAAAATGAATACTAGTAAGAAAACAACCCCTGAATGGGGTCCAGCATGCATACAACAGGAGTTTTTTTCCCCCAACTCTTCCCCCAGGGCCCGATTTACCAGGCCCAGCTCTGAAGACCAGTCTGGCGTGGGGGGATCTCAGTCCCCTGGACTAAGGGGGATCTCAGTCCCCTGGACTAAGTGGTCAGTTCAGGGGTCCTATGGCTAGCTGTCCTGCCCAGAGCCCCAACATACCAATCGAAGACACCCAGAAGTCCTGGCATGTTGAGTCTTCTGAGCCCAGCCCCTGCCTCTGTAGTTTGTGTATGCATAGGGAGGGATTTCTATCCTCCACCCTCCCCCCAGGGCTCGATTTACCAGGCCCAGCCCTGAAGACCAGTCTGGCATGGGGGGGGATCTCAGTCCCCTGGACTAAGTGGTCAGCCCAAGGGTCCTATGGCTTGCTGTCCTGCCCAGAGCCCCCAATATACCAGTCGAAGACACCCAGAAGTCCTGGCATGTTGAGTCTTCTGAGCCCAGCCCCTGCCTCTGTAGTTTGTGTATCACTCATAGCTCTTTTAATGTTAATGAATTTAACTCTGAATGCACAATAATGCAAATAGAATTCAAAAATAAATAAATATGAGTCTTAATATTATGATATGGTGTAGGGATAATCTGTAAAGATGAGTAGTGTGTGGTAGGTCAGAGAGACTGATCTTCCTTTTCAAGCATAAAATATATCTTTCAAAGGCTTCTCGAAAATATGATTTTTCTTAGATATTATACATTTTTCTTGTTAAGTAGAAATGTGATTTTAAAAAGTTGTTTTTGGGTAACTAGCAAGAAGCAGAACCAAAAATCCAGTTCCAAAATAGGCAAAGTTTGTTACCTAGAGGAGCCAAATGCATATTGCTTTAATAAACGTTCTTGATTGTTTGTAAAACTGTAATATTTTAGCATAAATTAAGCAAAATTTGTATGAAGTATTTGAAAAATATAAAACAATTATTTGCATCAAATTGTATAATTAAAATAATATCTCTGCAAATCAAACTACTTGGACAATATATTATTGACAAAATTAAAGATGATGAATAATGCTTAAAAATGCTTAAAAATTAATTCTATTTATGTTAAATAAAATCAACCTATTTTCTTTCTTTCTTATTTTAGGATATTTTTGTTTGTTTCTTTCAGGACACACCTGTTTGATGCTCATGGGTTACTTCTGGCTAAGTGCTCAGAAATCGCCCCTGGCTTGGGGGGACCATATGGGACTCCAGGGGATCGAACCATGCTCCTTACTTGGCTAGTGCTTTCAAGGCAGACACCTTACCTCTAGCACCACATCTCCGGCCCCAATTTTAGAATATTTTTAGTAATAATTTTTATTTTGACCAAAGTGGATTACAAATGTTTCAGAGTAATATTTTAGGCACATATTGATATTAAATCAGGGGAATTCCCACCACCAGAGTTTTCCTCCCTCCATCCCCGTTCCCTGCATGCATCCCCTATCTCCCTCCCTTACTCTTTGGGCTTCTAGTATAAGTTGTCCCCTCCTTGTCTAGCTTGTTGTAGATTGGGTATCTGTTGTCATTGGCTTAGGGTTTGGTGTTTAAGTCCAATCATTTTTATTACTACTTAGTGGTCATACAACTGTTTTATCTTGACTTCATCTCTCCTGACAGCTGCATAGTATTTCATTGTGTATATGTCCCACAGCTCTTTAGCCAATCATCTGTTGTTGGTTTTGAGTTGTTTCCAGATTCTGGCTATTGTAAATAGCGCTGCAATGAATTGTGTTTTTGTGTTCCTAGGGTATATCCTAAGTGGATCAGATGAGAGCTCAATTTTGAATGTTTTGAGGAATCTCTATATTGTTTTTCTTAAAGGCTGGTCTAGCCTTCATTCTCACCAGCAGTGAATTAGAGTTGTTTTCTCTCCAAATCCCCACCAGTTCTTGTTCTTTGTGATGTGTGCCAGTCTCTGTGGCATAAGATGGTACCTCATTTTTGTTTGTAATTATAGCTATATTCTAATCATAATGAATATGTCCACCTAAAAGAAATTAACATGATTTTTCTGAGAATGATATAAATAAAATAAAATTTGAGCTTATTAAAATTTATATCTCACAATAAAAAGAACAAGACACAAGGGCAGAGCTATAGCGCAGTGTTGAGACTTTTGCCTTGAAGATGGCTGATACAGAACAAACCTCTGTTCTATCCCAGGCATCCCATATGGTTCCCCAAGCCAGGAGTAACTCCTCAGTGGCACCAGGTGTGGCCCCAATACAAAAGAACAAGACATAGAATAGAAATATAAGAAATAAATTAGCAGAAAATTAATTAAGTAGTATGATTCCCTATTTAAACATTTAAGTCAAAATTTAACCATTATCTCTTTATATCATACTTGACACATAATATTTATATTTTATCAATTATTTTATTTTATTCATAAATCTATATTCCACTCTTAAAAGCAATGCATTTTACACAACAATTGGTAAAGAACAAGCAAAACATTACATAACTGTTGATGATTACTTTACATCTATAGATATAACTAATTTACACTCTAAGGAAATCAGCCCAGGAAACCAACCTAATGCCAAGGTAATTAATTCAGGATTCATACACTGTCTTTAATAAGAAGTTCACACAATGACATGTGTTTAAATCCATCCCCAAATTACTAGACTTAATTAAGATTATAGTTTCTATAATCTAGCAATGATGAATTGGAGGAATATAAATATATTGTCATACTTAGAATTTGCTCACCTTAAGTATTTATCATAGTTAAGTATTTTGTAGGCCCTGATTTCTATTCTTTTTGCAGTGTTACCAATTCCCTACCTGCTTTTGAGTCTCTACACAACAACAGTGATAGCAGCTGATTTATTTGCGGTAGCAAACAAGAAATAAACTTAGTCAGTTTCCATGTGTGGTTTCTATTTACACGGCTGAGAAAAGAAAGCACAAAAATTATTTTCCAGGAAGTATGCATTATATGCATTAGGCATACATGTCTATAAAAACTAGACATTAAATATTCAAAAGACCCCACATCACCTCACAGAACTTCTAAAATCTCTTGTGTAGGTTTTTATAATTGGAATTATTGATATTTTAGTCTTGTTAAGTTGTCAAAATGCTCCAAAGTAATATAAGAAAATCTAACAATTTCCCCTATTACATTTAATATATGTGTTTTATCCTTACATTTAATATATATGTTTTATCCTTGCCAATAATACATCTTTTATTATTTGTGTTTGTTTTCAATCCACACCTTGAAGCACTTAGGACTTATTGCAAACTAGCTTTTCCTCTGGTGGTACTTACGGGACTAAATGTGGTACGGAAGATCAAATGAAGTCTGCACCAATTCTCTAATCGCTACAGATATTTTTCTTGTAAAATAATTTCAGTATTTAATTTGTTAGTCATTTTTAAAAGTAATGTTCTATCCACCAATATATTCTATCTAAAATCTAGACATGCAAAAGTAATGGTTAGAATTTCTTTGATTTGCCATGAATTTTTTATAAAAAAAGAACCAACTGAAATAAAGATTTATATTTATATGTAAGTATATATCAATAATTTCTTTGTATCTATTTTAAAAATAGGTCAATTTAAAAACTGGTAATTGTGGGCAATGACAAGTTCTAAAAATTCAGGATAGGTCAGAGAAGATTTGATGCTGTTGCTCAAATCCTGAAACTACTAAAAGAACTTCTTCTGTCAGGTTTTATTAGTTGATCTTGGTATTTTGTTTTATGTTGAAGAATTAACTAGTTTGGATATGGCCCAATTATACTATCAAGGGCTGATATATCTTAATAGTACTTGATTGATTTAGTATCATCTAAACATAAATATGCTTATATATAAATTTTAGTCTCTTAAATATGCATAATCTGCAACCTGTAAGGTTCCCCAGGCCTTCTAGATATAAATTCTTTTTTCCTTTCCTTTTCATTTATTTTTTAATATTTATTGAAACTATTGTGATTTACAAAGTTCTTCATAGTTGGTATTCAGATATACAATATTTTAGGATTAATCCCAGCACCAGTGTTTACCTTCCTTCACCAATATTCCCAGAATGCATTCCAAGCCACTGCCCCTGCTCTCAGCCTGCCAACATAACAAGACTACTTTAAGTTTTGATTGCTAAAGTTGTATCTCATTATTTCATTGTTGTTACATTTGCCTTGAATACTTAGTTATGACCTTTTATAACACCACCAATGCACCTGAAAATTTCTAAAGCAGAGCCAGGATTAAGACCTGTGCAACAAGTACTGCCCATATACAAAGAAAACAAAAAATAATCATTGAATAATGTTGGCATTCAATATATACAAACATATAAGTATCTTTCAATCTAAAAAAATTCTTTAATGGTTTGTAGATTTTCTCTTTGTACTTTTGCTGGATTATATTATTACTTTTAAATCCATGGGTATTTCTGACTAGTTTCAGGGAACTGTATATAAAAGGTCATATCCCAAAATCATTTCAAAGAAAATAATATGAGCCTTAATTTTCTGATATATTTATTATATCTCAATAAGGCGCCAAATATTTGTATTAGGTGTTGTTTTCAAAAAATATGGGTGAATTTTATATCTTCATTTTATAAGGCTACAAAACTATTCAACCTTGCCCTAATTTTTGCTCATTAGTTATTGAGTTCCTTAGATATGCCAAACTTAGGAACAAATTTAAATGAAGGGAATCAACTAAATTTCTTATTACATACTTCCAGTAGTTTAAATAAAAAGTAAATAAATAATTAAAATGCAATGTTAGTACAGGAACATAAAGTTTATTACAGGTATTGAGTTGAAGGCAAGGAGAGAGGCAATGGAGGCAGGAGAGAGAAGTACATATTGCATGGAAGTACAACAATATTATATAGGGTACTAATTGGTAGTGGCTAAAATGCAGTAACAATTTATATTACCTTCTTTGTTTCGGTGACATAACAAAAAATTTATAAACTGTGTTCAGTGGTTACTGTTCACTAGATGATCTTGGTCGTTCCTGTGATACCCAGAAGGTTTTGCTCTACTGGGGATTATGTCTGAACCTCCAGTGTGTAAAACAGGAACTTTTACTACCTGAGCACTCTATGTATTGAGTCCTAATTTAAACATTATATGTATATATATTTTTATATATATGTATATATAATTTAGTCTACTACTCAGGTATGCTTAATCTGAAGGTATACTTCAGATTAATGGTTTTTGGAAGGAATATGAGAGCACAATTTTGCAATTAGTTTTCTATATAATATGCAGTTTTTAGAGTTTGGAACCAGAAATTTTATGACACTGCTTAAATTCATTTAACTTTAGAATATGCAGTTAAGAATGAATAATCAGTGCTGCATAAATCTGCCGCCAAACTCTATGTGAGAGGAATCTGGAATGTACTGAAAATATTTCCAAATTAGCATTATGTTAAACACCCAGAAAAATGCACTATTAAAGGAATATTAAGATACACCAAACTAAACATTTGTCATTATAGGACAGCCGCACATAAGAACACACACAGAATTAAATGAAACTGATGGACATGTCTACCTAGCAGATGTCGCTTATGTTTTTTTTTTTTTTTTGTACAGTGTCTCTGCTAATTAGGAAACAAGATATGTAAGGCTGCTGGCTTTTGAGAAAGTTCTATGTATTGTGTAAGCAATAATTTTAATGTGTCAGTGATAAATACATATTGTATTTATTTGAATTAAAAAGAATTTGAAAGTAAAAGCTCAATAAAAGTATTCAATCATGCTGATGGAACGCATACTTTGAGTAGAGATTAACTTACTAAAATAAATGAACGTGATTAATATTTTTCCTTTACTTACTTCTATTCAACAAGTTTTTTGATCTGAATTTGATGGTATACTTGCCATTTTATGAAAAAAAAAGTTAGAGTATACCTTTATTTTGATCATCAATTTTGTTAGAATAATGTTAAATATTTGAGAGCTACTTTATAAACCAATTTAATATTTATTTAACTTATAAATCTTTTGTTGCTATCGCCACTATCAAAACATAGTATTAGAATTCCTTGTTATTACAAGATAAAGATATTAAGGACACATATATCCAAAAAAAAAAAAAGAAGACAAACTAACCACTTTCAGATGACATGATATAATATTTAGAATATCCTAAAGAATCCAAACTCAAAAATGTTTCCAAAAACGATCGATTAGGGTTGGAGTATAAATGCAATAAATACTGTGCTTGCCTTGATGTGGCTAATCAAGTTTGAGGCTGAAATTCTATACAGTAATACAAGTTTAATAAGGTGTGGTTTCTGAATGCAAAGCTAAGAGTAAACCATGAACATCAACAGAAAATAAAAAAAGGAAACCAAAAGTAATTGATGTGTGCAGCAAAATGGTAGGTTATAGAATCATGCATGGAAATCTATAGGTAACTTACATGTTAAATATTTAATAGAAAATAAGGAATATAATACCATTCACATTTATGCTTTAGAAAAATTTTCTGGAATTCATCTGGCTAAAAAGGTGAAATATTTATGCAAATTAAATTATAAATCAATACTAAAAACTATAAATCATTCCAAAGAAAAGAGGATGTGAGAAGTTGAAAATATATCCCTGTTCATGGATTAGGGAAATTAATACTGTCAAAAATATTTGACATTCTTGCCTGAAGGATAATAAAGATTTAATACAGTTTCTATATAAAAACCCAATAAGACTGTTTTAAGACAAGACATAGATCATTGGCTTTTGAAATTTCAATAGAGCAATAACCTTCATGCTCTCTCTAATAGCAAAAGCATTCCTAGGAGATAAAAGATAGGATACTTCTCTTACACCAACTTCACACTATTTATATATATAAAAAAAACTTAGGTATCAAAACAGTGTGATATCAGAAAAAGGATGACACTCCAATTAATGGACCAGCCATGCAGGTAGTGTAATCCCACCCAAAAGGTCAAAGTCAGATGTGTGGACTTCTCTGCTCCACTCTATCTGTGGTCATGCATTTTTCCTAACACAACATTTTAAAAATTCCACACTACATATCAAAAATGGTGAGTCAATGCAGAACTTTACCATGCTTAGATGATGATTGTAGCTCTGAAGACACAAAAAGTATTAGCTCCATATATAGCCTCTCTGATAAAAACTTTAAAGAGGAAATGTAGAGGATGTTTAACGAACTCAAAGAAATAATGGAATCAGACAAACAAACCACAAATAAGAATGAACAAGAGAGGATAAAAATGAGAAAATTCAAATAGAAATAACAATACTGAAAACCATGATAGGTGAAATGAAAAATTCACTGGAAGGCCTAACCAGCAGAGGAACAGCTGATGAGGACAGAATCAATAGGCTAGAAGATGAGCTGCATAAAAACTCCATGCAATAGTAGAAGTTGGAAAAGAGCCTAAAATAAATTAAAGAAGATGAATAAAATCCTCCAAAAAGCAAATAGACAATAGACTTCTGGGATAAATTCAACAAAAACAACATAAGAATCATTGGAGTTCCAGAGATCTGGAAGAAAACTCTCATGAAAAGTCAAAAAATAAGAACATAATTCCAGAGATGTTCTCAGAACTAAACTCAACAGTGTATCTAAAACACCATGAATGCCTGAAGAGTACCAGCTAAAAGAGACACAAAGGAAACTACCCCAAGGCACATTCTACTCAAAATGATGAACATTTCAGATAGAGATATAATAAAGTAGTAAGATAAAAAAGGGAAAATACATACAGAAAAGCATCCTTGAGATTTATGGAATATTTATCATAGTAAATTTATACAGAAAGATAAAGACAGTCCAAAGAGAGTGGTGGGATATAATTAAAAACTCAACAAAAGAAATGCCTCACCAAGAATACTTCACACAGCCAGATCTCATTCATATTTGAAGGAAGGACGCACAGCTACAAGGCTAAGCAACAGCTTAGAAATTTCATAGACTCAAAATCAACATGAAAATAAATACTGGGGCTGGAGCTATAGCATAGTGGTAGGGTGCTTTTCTTGCACATGGCTGACTCAGGATAGACCTGGGTTTGATCCCTGGCATCCTATAAGGTCCCCTCAGCCTGCCAAGTATGATTTCTGAGCACAGAGTCAGGAGTAACCACTGAACGCCACTGGGTGTGCCGCCCAAAAAAATAGGAAAAGAAAAAATAAATAAAGGAAAATGTAAAACTGAAGTGTCTATTTTAAGGTAAGGTAGACCCAAACAAACACATCAAACTCCTACAAATAGATGACACTAAATCCCAAGGTAATCATTTATCTCTATACTGATGGACTAAAAACACCAGTTAAGCAAACAGACTCAAAGTCAAAGGTTGGAGGATATATATATATATATATGTATATATATAAATATATATATATACATACATATACAAATATATATGTATACATATATATTTATAATATATATTATATAATATACCTGATATATTATATATATTTATTATCAGAATGTTGAATACACATTTTTATCCAATGCACATGGGGAATTCTTCAGGATAGACCAAATTTTTAGTCATAAAACATAATCCATAAAATAAAAAAGACTGTTTCTATTATTTTCTCAGATCATGATGTACTGAAAATAGAGGTGAATTATGAAAGGAAATAGAGAAATAACTTTAACAACTGGAATTTAAGCTTCTCAATATTATACAACCCATGAAAGAAAATCAAAGAAAAATCCAAAGAATCCTGGGGAAAAATGAGAATAAAGAAATGAATTATCAGAATTTGTGGGTCATGCATAGTGGGATTAGAGGAAACTTTATAGCTTTGCAAAGATTGATATGAAAGGAAGAAGGTTATGTAAAGTATTTAATGGCACAACTTAAAAATTTTGAAAATTATCAAAATAATGAACCAACCATATGTAGATGGAAGGAAATAATAAATGATTAGGGGCTGGAACAATAGCACAGTGGTAGGGCATTTGCCTCGCATGTGGCCAACCTGGGACAAACCGGGGTCGATCCTTGGCACTCCGCATGGAGCTCTGAACCTGCCGGAAACAATTTCTGAGTGCAGAGCCAGGAGTAACCCCTGAGCACTGTTGAGTGTGGCCCCCAAACTAAACTAAAATAATAAAATTAATAAATATTTTTAAAAAATACCAAATCAATGAACTAGAAACACCAAAAGTATTTCAAAAGATCCATCAAAGCAGAATGTGCCTTTTTTAAAAAAATAAACAAGATTTATAAAAACACTAGCAGGATTCACAATAAAGAGATTGAAAAAATTAATAAACAGAATCAGAAATGAAAGATCTAGATAAGTACAGATTTAAAGAAATTCAAAGGGTAATCAGAAATTACTTTTTGAAACCCTTTGTCACGAAAGAAGAGAAATGAGAAGAAATGGGTAAATACCTGGACTCCTAAAACCTCTGATGATTGAATAAGATGATCTAGAATATCTGAACATACCTGTCATTTTGGTGAAACTGAAATGATATTCAAAGATTTCCAAAAACAAAAAATCCAGACAAGATGAATTCACTAGTGAATTCTTTCAAACCTTTAAAGTGGACCTACTGCCAATTATTTTCAGGCTCATCCAGGAATTTGATAAAACATAAATACTACCAAATAATTTCTATGAAGTTAATATAATCCTGATACCAAAAGCAGACAGGCATACCCCAAAAAAGAGAACTACAGGCCAATATTCTTGAAACCCAGATGCAAAGATCCTCAACAAAATACTAGCAAATAGAATCCAACAGCTCATCACGAAGGTTATGCATCATAATCAAACAGGATTCATTCCAGGGATGAAACTATGGTTTAATATCTTACATAAAACAATATAATATACTATATAATTAAAAGCAAAATTAAAAATCGTGATCATAGCAATAGATACAGAGAAAACATTTGTCAAGGTCATTATAAAAACTCAAACAATATAGGAATAGAAAGAACTTTCCTCAATATAGTCAAGTACATTTACCACAGCCCCAGGGCAAATATTATACTAAACAGGGAAAAACTAAAAGTCTTTCCTCTAAGATTTGTCATAAAGAAAAGTTTGCACCTGTCACAAATTCTATTCAATATATTACTGAAAGTATTTGCCAAAACAATCAGGCAAGAAAAAGACATCAAGGGGATTTTTTTATAAGAAGGAAAGAAATCAAGCTTTCACCTTTTGAGGATGATATGATACTATATTTAAAAAAAATCCTACAAACTCCACCAAAAATCTTGTAGAAACAATAGTTTTGTACAGGAAGTGGCAGAATACAAAATTAATACACAAATATCCATGGCATTTTTATGCAATAATTTTATATAATAAATTTATATAATAAACAAAACATTTATTTATAAAATTATTTATAATATATAAAATATATAATAACTATATAAAATGAATAAAAGACATTAAAAATCTTATTCACTATTGTGCCACAGTAAATCTAAAAAATCAGAGTCAAGGGCCAGAATGGTGGCACAGGAGGTAGGGCATTTGCTTTACACGTGCTAACCTAGGAAGGACTGTTGTTTGATCCCCTGGAGTCCCATATGGTCCACCAAGTCAAGAGTGATTTCTGAGCACATAGCCAGGAGTAAGCCCTGAGCATCACAGGGTGTGGTTCATAAACAAATAAAAAGCAAAAAAAAAAAAAAGGAAAAAAATCAGAGTCAAGTTTACAAAAATGGTGCAATACCTATTCTAAGAAACCTAAAAAAAAATTATTCAAGAAATAAAAAGGACAAAAGGAAATGGAGACATATACCCAGCTCATGGATTGTGAGAATTAGCATCATTAAAATGGCAATACTTCCCAAAGCATTGTGCTCATTTAATTCAATCTATTTTTTTTTGCTTTTTCATAGATCATGTCAAAAGTATATCAAGATAAACATAGGTGGAACATTTTTGACATGGAATTTTATAAGTATCTTCAAAGAATCAAATAAATAAAAGAGATATTAAAAATCTTATTCACTTTGTGAATAAGAGAGGTGGAACATTTTTGATATGGAATTTTATAAGTATCTTCAAAGAATCAAAAAATAAAAGAGACATTAAAATCTTATTCACTATTGTGCCACAGTAAATCAAGAAAATCAGAGTCAAAAAGGATATCAAGATAAACATAGGTGGAACATTTTTGACATGGAATTTTTATAAGTATCTTCAAAGAATCAAGGCCACTATCTCTGAAAACAGAAGCAACTGGACATACCCAACTATGAAGCTTAGGTCCTACAAAAGAAACGGTACCCAAAATGAAAAGACATCTCACAGACTCTAGTATTTCAGTATATGGTCTATGTTTTATGTTTCATGTGCACTTGAGAAGAATGTGTACTCAAACTTTTGGAGATGTGCTATCCATTTCTGCTAAACCAATCACTTTCATTTCATCATTTAAAGCCAGTGCTTGTGTGTTGTTCTTTATTCTTGTTTTGTTTGTTTGCTTTGTTTTGGAGACACACCTAGCTGAGTTCAGGGGTTACGTTTGACTCTGGGCTCAGAAATAGTTCCTTGCAGGCACATATGGAATGCCTAGAATCAAACCCAGATCTGTCCCAGGTTGGCTGCATATAAGGCAAATGCTATGCCGCTCTGCTATCTTCCTAGCCCTATTCTAATCTTGATCATTAAGAAGTGACAACCTTTTCTAGCTTTTATTAACTTGTTTTCTGTTTAATAATATAAGTATTGCCACCCCAGCCATATGAAAGACATTGTTAGTTTAAATATTGTTTTCTGACTTTTAACTTTGAGCCTGTATTTTCCCTGACTATTTAAATGTGATGACTGTAAGTAGAATAAAATGGTCTAAAATTTCCTTTTTGGGGAATGGAGGAGGGTTTGGGTCACACTCAAGTGATGCTCAGGATTTACTCCTAGCTTTGTGCTCAGAAATCCCTCCTGGCTTGGGGAACTATATGGGACATTGGGGGATTGAACTGTGGCCCGTCCTATATCAGCTGTGTGCAAGAAAAATGCCCTACTGCTGCACCCACCACTCCAGCCCCTGATCTAAAATTTCTAATCAATTCTGTTATGCTGTGTTTCTTAGTTGATACACTCAAGTCATTGGTATTCAGTGATATCAATGATGTAAAAGAGTTGTTTACAGCCTTCTCTAAAAAGTATGAATGTATTTGAAGTCTGTCTTGTCTTAACAAACCCCTTCATTACATATTTCAAATTTTATACCAAAAATTTATTATGTTATTCATGAGCTATTACCCATGAAACTTTGTTTTTTTTCATCTAAGTTGGTCGCATATTGTTGGTGAGGTGTTGGTGAATATATTTATTTTTTACTCTATCCATCATTTTATTCTGATCCATAGTCTTTCTTTCTTTCTTTCTTTCTTTCTTTCTTTTTTCTTTCTCTTTCTTTCTTTCTTCTTCTTTCTTCTTTTTTCTTTCTTCTTTCTTTCTTCTTTCTTTCTTTCTTTCTTCTTTCTTTCTTTCTTTCTTTCTTTCTTTCTTCTTTCTTTCTTTCTTTCTTTCTTTCTTTCTTTCTTTCTTTTTTCTTTCTTTCTTTTTTTTCTTTCTTTCTTTCTTTCTTTCTTTCTTTCTTTCTTTCTTTCTTTCTTTCTTTCTTTCTTTTTCTTTCTTTCTTTCTTCTTTCTTTCTTTCTTTCTTTCTTTCTTTTTCTTTTCTTTCTTTCTTTCTTCTTTCTTTTCTTTTCTTTCTTTCTTTTTTTCTTTCTTTTCTTATCTTTCTTTCTTTCTTTCTTTCTTTCTTTCTTTCTTTCTTTCTTTCTTTTTCTTTCTTTTCTTTCTTTCTTCTTTCTTTCTTTCTTTCTTTTCTTTCTTTCTTTCTTTCTTTCTTTCTTTCTTTCTTTCTTTCTTTTCTTCTTTCTTTCGTTTTTTTTGGTCACACCCGGCAGTGCTCAGGGGTTACTCCTGGCTCTACACTCAGAAATTGCCCCTGGCAGGCACATGGGACCATATGGGATGCTGGGACTCAAACCACAGTCCTTCTGCATGCAAGGCAAACACTTTACCTCCAGGCTATCTCTCTGGCCCCCATAGAGTCTTTCTTTTTTTTAAATAGTTTTATTTAACCAACTTATTACATACATGATTGTATTTGGGTTTCGGTCATGTAAAGAACACCACCCATCATCAGTGCAACATTCACCAATGTCCCAAATCTCCCTCCTTTCTTGATAAAACTGTGAATCTCCTGGAAGCTCCATTATGTGTCATTTCCTTCTGTGATATTTTTTCTTTCAATATTTTATTGCTATAATCTTATCTTTTTGATTATGTGTCTTGTAGTATTTTAATTTTGCTGGGACCTTTCAGATTTGTTGTATCTGGATACAAGTAATTCTTGTCTCTGGGAAATTCTAAGCTTTCCTTGACTAATAATTCTTAATAAAACCACAATATTATTTCTTAGAGATTATTATCATACTTCTGTAGTTATTTTAATAATTTAATAATTGTGTCTGTGTCAGATGTTCTTTATTGATTTTGAGACTTTTTCCTAACTTCTGTTGTTTTCTAAGATAATTCCTCTATCCATCTTGGTGTTCAGTGATTTTACTCTCATCTGTAATTACTCTGCTACCAAGGCCTTTGACAGATTTTTTTTAAATATTACCTACAAAACTCTTTCATCTATTACTTTTACTTGTAGTTATATCATTTATGACTTTATACTATTTTGCACCTGTGCTGTAATATATTTGAACTCAGTAAACATATTCAGCATGCAACCTACTATAAAGTTTTTATGTGAAAAAATTATTGAGTTGATCAGTACTAGAACAATCTTCTTAGCTAATGTCTCCCCCTTTATAATCATGATGGTGTTCTACACTGTCTCCCCACTGCATCTGTTCTAGTCTGAAAAGAGTCTTTCTAATAACTCCACCTTAACTCCCCTCTCCCAGATATCTCACTTGAGGGATATAACAACAACTGCACACTTCTATACTAGGTCAAAGAAACTGGTGTTGCTATGGGAGCACTTCTCTTTAATATCAGAAGTGACAGGCAATAAGCCGTAATGTTGGGGTGCTTCTTCCTGGCATCAAGTGAATTTTTGTCAATTAAGGCATAAAATAGTTAGATTCACAATTTTATTTTCAACAACAGATTCAAAATACTACTTATATGACTCTTCCCTTCTTACTAACCACTTACAAAATAAAACTGAAGACCAGAGCCATAGTACAGGAAGTAAGGTTCTTGCCTCATGTCCAAACTAGGATCAAAGCCTGGCACTTTGCATTTTGCAAAGCTTTTCACTATTGTTAATTGTGGGGTGCCTTGCAAATCACTTTCCTACTAAACATTTTAATATTTTCTCTTCTTCTCAGTCTTTTGCTTAGAAGCTTATTTCTATCCTACTGCACAGTTCAATATACTTTCATTGTATTTTTGTCCTCTGGCCTTCAAGATCACCTCTTACCTGATTTCACTAGAATTAGTTTTTCTATGTCATAGATTGGGTAATAAATACTAAGTTTATAAAACATCAGCCTGTTTGGTGACCTGGAATCTCTTTCCATGTATAGCAAACAGAATCCAGTTTTGAATTCCAAAATTGATGTGCTTATAATTAAGCATCAAACACTATTACTTACAGAAAAATAAATAGATTTTTATTTTATGTAGTTTGTCATTGATAATACATAATGTTATTCCTGTCTTCCATATAATAAATGATTATTATTATGTAGTATGATAGGGGTTTTTTGGTATTAATGTCACACCCAGCGATGCTCAGGGGTTACTCCTGGCTCTGCACTCAGAAATAGCTTCTGGCAGGCATGGGGGACCATATGGGATGCTGGGATTCAAACCACCATCGTCCTGGATTGGCTCTGCACATGGCAAATGCCCTACTGCTGTGCTATATGGTAGATTATTTCTAAATTTTATGTCATATTTATATTTTACAAGAGTTGCTTCATCACCCCCACTAAACATACCTAAGGAGTAGTTACTCCCATGAATATATGATTGGATAAAGAGAGTATGATCTAAATATGCAATAGAATACTTCTCAAATAAAAGAAAAGAGAAAATCTGTAGTTTGCTTGTGGCAGCAGCCTAATGTTGTATCTATCTAAAGTTTTACCTCTTTTGAATATTTCTCTTTTCAAATACTATATATTGTTTCACTTTTTACCCATATTCAGAGTAGAAAACTTTACTAAAAATCAAATTCATCATTATTCTTAATGTTAAAATAATCTTGATTAAGGTAATTTTAAGGTCAATAAATTTTTGTGCATTCACAAATTTTTGTTCTAAGACTTGAACAGCTAATAGCAAATAAATAACAATGGTCTGTAATTGATCAAGAGATTTATGCTATCATGATATATCCATGTCAATAATTCTAGATTATATTTAAAATATCTCCATGTTAAATATTTAAACTTGCACTCTGTTCATTCAGTTTAGTCTGGCTACCATATTTTCCAGGTGATTTGTAAAATGCTATCACATTTGAAATTCCTGCAACTGGGAATATTCTTCATCCTGATATACCTATGGCATACTTCCTTTGCTTTTATTAGGTATTTATGCATGTATTACCTGTTGAGTAAATAATAAGCATTAGCACACAATATAAATTATAAACCTTCTGACACTATCAGTTTCTTGTTTTATTTCTCCATATCTCTGAGTCTTAATTATAATCAGTATATTTTGCTAATGATTCATTATTTTCTCTTTCACTAAAACTGAACAAACTGTCAGAAAACCATAGGTGATTATTGCCTGTTTTACTTTCTGTTGTTTTACTTATATCTTAAAGAGTAAGTTTTCCATAATAGACATGTGATAAGTATTTCTCAGATCAGTTAATAAATTAATGATGCTATATTTACTAAACTTTTATTTAACTATTCAAAATTAACTATTATTCTTGTCAAAATTCCTTTATTTACAGGGATATAGGCCAGAGAAGTAACACAGCTATAGGACATTTGACTTGCACGCAGCCGATTTAGAACGGATGGTGGTTCAAATCCCATCATCCTATATGGTTCCCGGTGCCTGCCAGGAAAGATTTCTTCTGAACACAGATCCAGGAGTAACCCCTGAGCAAAAGCAAAACAAAACTAAACAAAAATATTGGACACATATATCATTGTTTTTATCAATGAATTTCTGACATAATATGTAGCATGGATGTCTGTTAATAGAAAATGATATCAATCCTTGAATTCTACAAATTTTACTTATGTGGCTAATAACAAGTAAAAATATGCATGAAAATAAATTAATAGCGCATCAAGATAGCAAAAAATATCTAATACAGTTACAGTTTTTTTTGTTTCTCTCTGCAAACAATTAGTTTACATTAGAGCTGTAGTAAACACACTTTCACATATGAGTGATTTTGAGTATTTAGCTTAATGAGTATGTCATTTTCTACCTAATAAACAGAATGCAAATATAATTTTACCCCCCACTGAGACAGGGTCTGTAAGACAGTGAGTCCTTTGTACTCCGAGCATATCTAACTGGAGATAAAATTATCTTTGCAGTGGCACTTATATAGCACTGACTGAAATGATAAACAACGATACTTACTTGCACTGAGAGATTCCATTCCTCCATCTATCTCAACTGCCAGATTATATTGTTGTAATTTTTTTAAACATTCCATACTTTAGTGTTTGAAGGGCTTTCTCAGGTCTTTCACATTTTTTTCTCCAGAATATACAAACAAAATATTTCCACCTCTAGGCATCACTATGAAGAACATGAAGAGATACATGTACTGAAAAGACACATGCACTCTTAAATGTTATTTTTTTTCCAGCATGATTCACAAAAGTCAATTTTATAAAAATAAACTAAACTTGTGTCTGGGTGATCAGATAGGAGGATAGCATTCAAGAGAATGTTACTCAGACATTTCAAACCAAACTGAAGTGTTATTGCTAAACAAAATAAATAACAAAGAGAAAGACAATTACTGAATGATTTCACATTTATATACCCGAAATATAAATAAGCAATTCTAATAGACAACTGAAACACACTTAAAAAATTCTTAGTCTCTGCCAGTAAAATACTATTAAAGAGAGGAGAAGAAAATTAAAGTGGTGGGAGAATTAATTTAATAGTAGAAAATGATACTAGAATTGTAGTCATGGGTGTGGTGAGGTTTTTATTAAAATATGAGTGCTTCTGAAATTATTACTTTAAATCCACAGTAATTAAAATAATAAGCATTACTCTTGGACTAGGTTTGTTTTCTTGGATTTGGGCATGGTAGGCAAACTGTTCAGAAGCAATGAATTCTTCGAACCTTTGAGAATTAAGTCAAATTCGGTCATAGGAAAAAAATGTTTCAATGTATAACCATAATCCTGTTTGAGTTTAGTAGAGGTAATTGGAAAATATAACGACTAAGAATAGTGAAGTAATTTATATACTGGACAATCAATAAACAGTCTCTTTGTTAAAGTGAAATTCTATTAGTTGCATGGTGTAAAATTAGGAAGCCAAAATATTGTGAGAATTTCCAGAGTGAGGAGAAAGAAGTTCTACATTTATTTGTTAAAGCACCCTCGAAACTGGACATCTGGAGAATAATCAATGTCAAAGGTTATGCAATCATATATTTGGCACTTTCAAACTGGATTGCCCCAGAATCAACAGCTAGTCAAGATTTTGCAAATTATGGTGCTGATATTATGTAGTATTGATTTTTCCCAGTGGCAAAAACTGTCTGTACCCAGGAACCCTTGTTTAGAATTGCAAAATCAATGACAGGTGAATAATATGGAAGCATGAGTAAGGGAATACACCCATTGAGATAAATAATGAAGTTCACAAGGAATAATTAAAAGGGTCACTAATTAAAATAGGACAAATCTTTAAAAACATGAGCATTCTAACTTTATTTTTATATTAATTTGTATTGTGGCCAAAGTGATTAACAAATCTTTCACAGTGATATTTAAGGTACATAGTGACAATGACTCAAGGCCACTCTAACTTCTTTTTTTTTAACATAAATTTTATTTTAATCATAGTGGCCTATATATCATTGACAATAATATTTTAGGTACATATTAACATAAAATCAGAGGAATTCCCATCACCGAATTGCCCTCCTTCCACCTCCGTTCCCATCCTACCTCCCATATTCTCCTCCCTCACCCTTGGGGCTGCCAGAATAAGTGGTCCCCTCTGTGCCTCGCTAACTACTTATAGGTCCTCCACCTGTTTGGTCTTGGTACCTCCCTTATTTCCCCCTCTAACTGGGAGGCGGAACTAGATAGTTCAAGATATGTGGTTTTGTTTGAAGAAGAGAAAAGTAATAAACTGGGGAAAAAAATCAAATACGCCGAAAATGGGCGGAGTCCTTCTGGAAGCTCTCATCTTAGGTTGGAGAGACGAAGGAGATAAAGGAGGTGGAACACCACAAGAGTACAAAAAAAAAGTGTCAAATAAAACAGCCAGTGAACACTCCAACAATAAAGATAAGCACCACATAAAGGCCATGGTCTTGAGATAAAAAAAATCTGGCAGAGCACATAAAGGAAGAAAAGTAAAGAAGAAAAAAAAATATGAACGGAGACAACAACTTCAATAACCACACCAAAACAAATAAATCGGCAAAAACTAGATAAATAAATAAAAAATTGTGCTTTTTGCCTTTTTTTTTTCTTCCCTCCTGCACAGGCACAGTAAATATTGAGGTCATTCCAAAAGGAATTCTCTTGGCCTAAGAGAAACAGGGTTTCTCCACCCTTGATATATATTGTCATGGGATTAACCACTCTAACTTCTTAAAAGAATAACCTGGGTCAATAAAATAGCCAAGAGGTGAAATATAAAAATGATCAAAAGATTAAATAGAAGGCATGTATCATAACATTACACTTAAAAATATTAAACGAAAACGTAAGAAACATTTTAAATTAAAAATATAAAACAAGGGCCGGAGAGGTGGCGCTAGAGGTAGGGTGTCTGCCTTGCAAGTGGTGTCCCATATGGTCTCCCCAAGACAAAGGTGATTTCTGAGCGCTTAGCCAGGAGTAACCCCTGAGCACCAAATGGGTGTGGCCTGAAAAACAAAAAACAAAACAAAAAAAACATAAAACAATTCAAAGGATGGGAGAAAGTTTAAAGAGTTATCAGAAGAAAACTCAGTCTATAAAAGATAATACTAGTCATAGGTTATCATTCAATACAAATAGAAATATAACACAATATAATATTACATTTAAAGCTTTTGAAGAAAGTATTAATCTAGAATTTTCTGTACAATTTAACGATCATTCCGAATGAAGGTCAAAGACAAAGCATACTCAAACTTACAAAGAGTAAAACCATTTCTGAATCTTAGGTAAAAATTACTAAAATATTTTCCTCAAAACAAAAAACCACTGCTCAAAAACTTAATGGAATACAAAGAATATTGTAGGCAAAACTCTAGGAAGAATTGCTAAATCTAAATGAAATGGTATTTCAAAACAAATTATTTAAATTCAATGTAAGGAGCTGGAGTGATAGCACAATGGAAAGGTGTTTGCTAGTTGGATCCCAGGCATCCCTTATGGTCCCTCGACCCTGCTAGGAGTGACTTTTTAGCACAGAGCCAGGAATAACCCCTGAGCACTGCTGAGTATGGCACACATAACAATCAAAAAACAAATAAATAAATGAATTCAAGTTAAAAGTGTAAGTTTAAGAAAGATAAAACTAGATATATAGGATAAACTAAAAATTGTATGTAAAAAATTCAAATAGTTTTTTTT
This sequence comes from Suncus etruscus, assembly GCF_024139225.1. Classification (NCBI taxonomy): domain Eukaryota; kingdom Metazoa; phylum Chordata; class Mammalia; order Eulipotyphla; family Soricidae; genus Suncus; species Suncus etruscus. Next base: position 5,095,146 of record NC_064867.1, read on the forward strand.
TATTCTTGGGCTATGGCACTGCAGAAGCAAGATATTATTTTCTGAAAGCTTTATATTTTAATACACATGAAATATTTATGTCAACTTATAAAAAGGAATCGAAATATTTCCTCTCAATTTGAAGTAAAGCTATTTGGATGCAAAAATTGAGATATGGATTGAGGTATGAAGAAATGTTAATCTTTAATTGTTCTTAGTATCAACAACCACCTAATAGTGAGGACATATTGCTATCTCATTATAAAATGTTACTCCAGCTTCTCCTTCGAACAATATATGATACACAATAGTTTCTAAATCTTACATTGAGCTTCTAAAACCTGAAAAATGCTAAATTAGAAAGGTACAGTTGATTTGAATATTATGGATCTGAAAAATTCATTTGTACCCCCAGAATTATGCTAATATTATCTGTACAATTTCTATGCCCCTTTTATAATATTTTATTGCATTCATTACTATTAGAATCACCGTTGAAAATATGAAATGGGAGGAAATAATTAAAGTATGATATATGCATGAAGACTATGAGTGTAAAGTGAAAATAGCAAGGAAAATGTTGAGTCATTAACAAGACAAAGTAATGCGAGGTATTAGAGTGCAAGAGATTAAAGTGATATACACCTCAATTACTCATAATTATAGATTATAGAAATATAAAAGAGAAATAAAGAAATCAAGGGAAGAAGAGGAGTAAATAGAAGAGGACAGGAAGTAACAGAGGCAAGGGGAAAGGCCTCTGGCACATGATTTGGGTAGAGGTGTGGTATATGTAGATATTCAAGCCATAGAACCAACAGTATTGTCAAAAATAAGATACAAACTACAATAGTCAAACTTGAAAACATACCTGTCAGGGGGTCAGCTAGGAGGGAACCTGGGGACATACTGGAGGGATTATTACTCTGATGATGTGACTGGTGTTGGAGCATTGTATTCCTAAAACTATAACATAGTGTTGTAAATCAAAATGTCTCGTTAGCAACATTTTAAAAGATAAAATGTATTTTAATATGCATTAAAATCAAGCTTACAATAAAATGGCAGAAAATAAACTTATAATAAAGAATGAGGCCGGTGAGGTGGCGCTAGAGGTAAGGTGTCTGCCTTGCAAGTGCTAGCCAAAGAAGGACCGCGGTTCGATCCCCCGGCGTCCCATATGGTCCCCCCAAGCCAGGGGTGATTTATGAGTGCTTTGCCAGGAGTATTCCCTGAGCATCTAACAGGTGTGGCCCGAAAAAAAAGAATGAGATAATAAAATAAACAGTTACAACATTTAGTAAACAAGCAAACATATTAGAGCATTTCTCTTGTCACCCCCAGAAGTTTTCAGGGTTTACTCCTAACTAAACCTAGGAACCTCTCCTTGTGGGAGTTGATGTAATATATAGGATGCCTGTTATGTAATCTGGGTTGACTGCTGGTAAGACAAACACCCTTTCTGCTGTGCTAGCCCTCTAGTCTGTAAGTTTTAATTTATTTGCAAATATTTTTTACTCGTCATCAAAACTTCTCTCATTATGGTTTACTCAGTAGTGTATTGTTTAGTTACATAACGTTTGGGAAGTTATTGATTGTTAATTATATCCAACTATGTTCTGACAATATACTTTATGAAATTTGTATTATTTTTAAGGTATATTTTGGGGTTCAGAAAGTGCCCTATCCTGATGAATGCTCCCCATATGAAGAATGTGCATTCTTTTGCTGTTGGAAAGGGAATCTTATAAATGTCAATTACAACAAAGTGATTAATAGTAGTATTCTAGTCATCTATTTCCTACTGATTTTCTGCCTTCTTGAACTATCAATTATTGGGTGTTGAAACTCGAAGAGTGGATTTGTCTATTCTTTCTTTCAGTTCTTTCAAGTTTGTCTCTCAGTTAAACTATATATTCTATAAAATATATTTTATACTGTTTTTAGACTGTTATATATGTGATTTTCTCAGAAGTCTTTGTTTTATGCAGATTTTAAAGTACACTGCCTCCAGATTAATCTTTCTCAAATCACAAAAGTTAGCTCGAGGTAGACTAGATTCTTTGATTTATCTGGTGAGAAAGAGAATAAGACTGCAATTAATTTTTAGCTTCTGCAATAGTTTGCTCCTGAACAGCAGTGACCTACAAGCAATATTACCGTGGAAGGAATTTATTCTAACTCTGGCTTTTCTACAATTATTTAGTTTTTTCAAGATTATGTCTGCTACTGTCAACCCTTCACGGCAGTATTTCCCACTTCCATTTTTTTTACTCTGTCTAGATACAGAAGTTTATCACTTAAAGGACTGACCTTTAAGCAATATCTTTGTCCCATAAACTTTGTGATTTTGCAGTTGCTTTTTAGTTACATTTAATTAGAAACTCATTTTCTGTTTAATAACACCTAAAACTTTCTAAGAATAAAGGTGGGGATTTAAAATATTTTTATATTTAATATGATATGATTTATGTAAAAATTAGTGGAATGTTTAATTAATTCCTCCTTATTGGAATTAAGGTCTCAAATATAATTAAAATCTAATAATGGAGACTCTATTCCTCATTTAGGGACTCCAATTGGAAAGTCTGTTCAAATAATGCTACTGAACTAGTAAGGTAATATTAATGAATTTAACCCAAAAGGAAAGTTCTTGAAACATTTCTAAAAGTGTTGAAGGTTATTAAAGCGATATCCAAATTAAGAGTTACAACTTACTGAGTTTGTACATGTGTATGCAGTATGATATTAACAATTAATGAGCAGGTAAAGCCTCGTGTGGTGAAGGAGCTCTAATCTAGGTCTGTCCTGGGTCAACCACATGCAAGGCAAAAGCCCTACCGCTTGTGCCATCACTCCATCCTATTAGTATCATTGCTTTATTTATTAAGAAATACAATGGAAGATCTGGCCTTTACTCTTCTCAAATGAAAATTGGGAAAGAGGGGTTGGAGCAGTGCCACAAGTAGTAAGGCATCTGCCTTGCGGTGCTAGCCTCGGACAGACCATGATTCATTCCCCAGGCATCTCATATGGCGCCCCCCCAGGCCAGGAGCAATCTCTGATTGCAGAGTAACTCCTTTTGTGTTTCTAGGGTATATCTCAAATTGTGGTATTAGTGGATCAGATAGGAGCTCAATGTTTAGGCTTTTTTTTTTTTTGAAATATCCATATTGTTATACAGAAAGAATGGGCTAGACAGCATAACCAACAATTGTAAATGGAAGTTCTTTCCCCCCACATCCATGGCAGTACTAGTTGTTCTTGTTCTTTGTGATGTGTGTTAGTCTCTGTGGAATGAAATGATAACTCATTGAGAGCTTGACTTGTTCTGTCCCCCATATGGATGCCCTTGATATTTTTTATATTGTGTAATTGCTATGACAAGCAATTCCAGTTCTATGTTAAATAGGAGTGATGAGAGGGAGCAGCCTTGCCTTGTGCCAGGTCTTAGAGAAATGCTTTCAGTTTTTCTGCATTGAGTAGGTAGGGCTGTGGTAAATGACCTTGACTTTATTGAGAAAAGTTCCTTCCATTCCCCTCTTATTGAAAGGGTTTTTTTTTTTTTATCATGAATGGGTGTTGAACCTTATTAAATGCTTTCTCTGCATGTATTGATATAGTCATGATTTTAATTTTCCTTTTGTTATTTTGGTTTACTACATTGATTGTCTTACTTATATTAACCCATTCTTGCTTCTCCATAATGAATCAGACTTGGTCATGGGTCTGATTTTCTTGATGAAGAGTTGGATCCTATTTGCTAGTATTTTATTAAGTATCTGTATTCTGGTCTCTAGTTCCCTTTTTGTGGCACTATATGGCCTTGCTAAGGCATTTATGAACATCATAACTAAATTAAATAAATCTTACATGTTTTGGGACTCTATAGATAAGTATCCAAAATTTTCTGCTAATCCTTTGACATGTTAACTTTTATGTAAAATTTTTACATTTTAAAAATGATTTTATTTAAATTCTGTGCTTTACAGTTTTAATAATACATTTGATTTATGTGCTTCATCACAAAGACATTATAGATTGAGTTTCAATCATATCATGTACAACACCCTTCACCAGTGTACATTCTCTCCCACCTATTTTCTACTTTTCCCTCCTACCGAACTTTCCTTTTCAGGCCAGCCTCTTTGGCATTTTTCTTTTCTATACCTTTATTTTTATTCATTTTACACTTACACACACTGTTTTCAATATTGTTATTGAAGGGGTATCATCCATGTCACTTGATCTTTTTTTCATCACGAGTTCTTGTCCAGAATCATCATGTTTAACTATCATTGGCATTAGTGATCCATTTTTGGCCCTAACTGTTCGACTCAACTTTATTTTGAAAGCTTCCTCATAGGCATTAGCCCCCTGCTACTTGTCTCTTTTGTCTCTGGATATTATTCCCATGCTATTTTTTGTCTTTGCCTTCTTTAGTTTATTTTTTAGTAAATGATTTTTTAGTTCAATCAGTATAAATTGCAGTTACAAAGTTATTCATAACTGAATTTCAGTCATGTAAATTCCAACACTCTACATCAGTGAACACTTCTTCCAATAGTGTCCTCACTTTCTCTACCACACCTCCTCATTCCTCTGCATATCTGCATTTATTGCAGATATTTTTCTTTCCTTTCTCTTCAATTTTCCCTTTTAGACAAAGGATTTGCAATACTTTTATAGAAGTGGTACCATACATATTTTACATCCTATCATCACCCAGTTCTTGTCAGAGTGATAAATTCCAACTATTCATATGGATCGCATTTTTTGTTCTAACTGCACTCACCCACTCTTTGTGGCAAACAATAAAACTAGACCAATCCTTTTGGCCCTTATCTTTAATGTTTCTGAGTAGTATTGCCATGATATCTATTTTTATGCCCCCACATATAAGTGTGATCATTCTATGTCTATCACCCTCTCTGACTCATTTTACAAAGATCATACTCTTCATATCTATCCATGTATAAGCAAATTTCATGAAAATTTTACTAACAGTTGCATAATATTCCACTGTGTAGTTGTATGAGTTGGGGACACTTGGGTGGTGTCCAGATTCTGTCAATTATGAATTGTGCTGCAATGAGTATAGGTCTACGATGCCTTTATTGTTTTATTTTGGGGTTCATAGGGTCTATTCCCAGGAGCAATTTTGCAGTTTATATAGGATTTTAATTTTCTTTGTTTTGAGGAATATCCATATTATTTTCCAAAAAGGCTGAATAAGTCATCATTCTTCTAGCAGTTAATGAGAGAACCATGTTCCACAATCTGTGCCTACAAAGCTTGTTCTTGTTATTTTTCATGTATGTCATACCCTCTTGTGTGAGATGATATATCAGTGTTATAATATGTCCTTTTGGCCATCTGTGTTTTTTCTCTGAGAAAACTTATCTCATCTCTCCATTTATGAAGGGGATAGAGTCATTTTCATGTTACTCCCTACCAGTGCCTTATAGTTTAGATATTAATCCCTCATTAGATGGTTTTTGTGTGAATATTTTTTTGTAATCTGTGGGTAGTATTTTTATTTAGGTTACCATTTTCTTTGGGTACAGGCATTGCTTCGTTTAATGTAGTTTCATTTATTTATCTCTATTTCACTTGCTTCACCTTTAAGATGCTTTTAAATTTGATGTCATGGAAAATTCTGCCTACAAGATATAGATACAAAAACTATAGAAAGTTCTGTCTATCTTGTGGTTTCATCTGAGGTCAATGCATGTATTTAATCATTTTTATTTCAATTTTGTCCAAAGAGAGTTAAAAGGTCTGACTTCTTTTTCTTTTTTGTGTAGCTGATCAGTTTTCCCAACACCACTTGTTTAAGTGGTTTTCCTTGTTCCACTTTTTATTTCTTGCTCCTTTATTAAAGATTAATCGTTCATATACCTGATGGTAAGTCTCAAAATATTCAATTTGTTCCACTGATGTGTGGGTCTGTCTTTATTCCAGTAGCATGGTTTTTTTTATATACTTTTATGCTCTTTTATATTCAGCTTTATAGTGCAGGTTAAATTTTGAAAAAGTAGTGTTTCCCATCTTCATTTTCCCATGTATTGTATTAGCTGTTAGTGTCTATTTATTGTTCTATATAAATTTTAGGATGATTGAGCCTTTAAAAATAAGATCCTTGAAAAATAAAAAAATATATGAGAGCAATGGTACAAGCTGTAAGGCGTCTGCCTTGTCTGCGCTAGCATAGGACAAACAGATGTTCAATCCCCTGGTGTCCCATATGGTCCCCCAAGCCAGGATCAATTTCTGAGCAATAGCCAAGAGTAAACCCTAAGCATCACTGAGTGTGACCCAAAAAGTATATATATATATATATATATATATATATATATATATATATATATATATATTATAAAACAAAATATATATATTATATAAAACAAAAAATAATCCTGTGTATTCTTATAAGGATTAAATCCGTGAACAGGGATAGTGTTTCCATTTCCTTTGTCCTCTCTTATCTAGGAACAGTGTTTTGTAATTTTCGTTGTATAAGTATTTCATCTCTTCAGTTGACTCCAAAGTACTTTATTTTCTGAGGCAGAATTGTAAATGGGGTTGTTTATTTTTTTAATATATTTTTCATCCTTTTCATTATTTGTATATAGAAAAGCTATAGATTTTTGTGTATTAATTTTGTAGCCTGCCACTTTGCTATACTGTCTATTATTTCTAGAAGCTTTTTGGTAAATGGATTTGCTAAATATAGTTTTATGTCATCTGCAAACAGTGAGAGATAGACTTCTTCCTTTCCTATATGAATGACCTTGATCTTTCTTTTTAAATAATATTGTTATTTAAACACCATGATTACCAACAAGTTTTTAGTTGGGTTTCAGTTATGTAAAATGAACACCTCTCCTTCACCAGTGAAACATTCCCCCCACTTTTTCCTCCCCCACCCCTTGCCTGTATTTGAGACAGGCATACTACTTCTCTAAGTCACTACCATTGTCATGATAATTGTTAATGTAGTTATTTCCCTAATTGCACTCACCACTCTGTATTAAGCCTAATCTACTGATTCTTTCTTCCAGCCTTCATCTTTATTGTCTCTGGATGTTATTAAATAATATCTTATTTTTCTTAAAACCCATAGATGAGTAAAACTATTCTATGTCTATCTCTCTCCCTCTGAATGATTTCACTCAGCATAATAATTTCCATGTCCATTTATGTATAGGAAAATTTTATGATTTCATTTTTACTGAGGACTGCATAGTATTCCATTGTATATATGTACCTTGGTTTTTTGAGCCATTCATTTATTGTAGGGCATCTGGATTGTTTCCAGAATCTGGCTATTGCAAATAGCATAGCAATGAATATAGGTGTGAAGAAGAGCTTTTAGTGTTCGTTTTTGTGTTCCTAGGGTATATTTTTAAGAGTGGTATGGCTGGATCATATGGGAGCCTTATGTCCAGTTTTTTGAGAAATGTCCATATTGTTTTCCAGAAAACTAGATAGCATTCACAGGTGTGAATGAGTGTTCCTTTCTCCCTACATGCCCTCCAGCACTGATTGTTCTTGTCTTTTTGTAATGTGTGCCTGTCTCTTTGACATGAGATGATATCTCATTGTTGTTTTTATTTGCATCTCCCTGATGATTAGTTATTTGGATCACTTTTCATGTGTCTTTTGGCCATTTGTATTTCTTCTTTGAGGAAGTGTCTGTTCATTCTTCCTATTTTCTGATGGGGTTATAAGTTTTTTTCTTTTTAAATTCTATTAATTGATATAGCAAGTACTGCCAATCTATCCTTTACCTGTAGGTTGTAATAATTCTTTATTACAATATTATACTGTTTAAAATACTATTGCTTTATAAGACAGTTTGAATTTGGGAAAAGTGATCTCTCCATTTTTTTTTTTTTTTGGTTTTTCGGGTCACACCGTTTGATGCTCAGGGGTTACTCCTGGGTAAGCACTCAGAAATTGCCCCTGACTTGGGGGGACCATATGGGATGCAGGGGGATTGAACAGCGATCCTTCCTTGGCTAACACTTGTAGGCAGACACGTTACCTCTAGCGCAACCTCGCCGGCCCCGATCTCTCCATTTTTTTCTTTAGCTATTTGTGGAGGTTTATTGTTCCAAATAAATTTTAAGAATGCGAGATGCCAGCACTCTTCTGCCTCTCTACTCTGCTGTCCTGCATTTTCGGCCTGATTTCACCCTTGGTGCGGCTCATCAGCCAGCCTGCCTTCCTGTGACACGCCCAGAAAGGGAGGAGCCACTGAACTTCGCTGGATCTCAGATGCCTGCACACTTCTGCCTCTCTACTCTGCTGTCCTGCATTTTTGGCCTGATTTCATCCTGGGTGCGGCCCATCTGCCAGCCTGCCTTCCTGTGAGCCTTCCGTGGAGGTGAGTCGACATGCCCAGAAAGGGAGAAGCCAGAGGAGCACGGTTGCTTCGCTCCCCTTCGCGATGGTGCACAGCATTTACCCGATGAATACAATCACAACACGTAGAAAAACACGCAGTACTAGTGTGACAATGGGGAAACAACACGGGCCAGTGCCAGACATAGAGAATGAAGATGGCAACTCTGATGACTTGAACATGACCAACCACCTAGTCAGTCTCTCAGATAAGGAGTTTAGAGTTGCAATATGGAACATGTTCAAAGAACTCAAACAAAGTATAGAAGAGAAAACTAAAAAGAATCAGGAGAATATGAAGATAGAAATGAGAAAACTCCAAACAGAAATTTCAGATCAAATAACAGGTCTGAGAAACTCAGTAGATGAATTGAAGAAAAACATGTTTGAGATTTCCCACAGGTTAACAGCAGCTGAGGATAGAATCAGTACACTGGAAGATGAGATACATAACAATTACATACAGCAGAAGAAATTGGAAAAAAGCCTCAAAGCAAATGATCAAACAATGGAAAAATTACTCAAAGAATGGGAACAGATGAAAATAGAAGTCTATGATAAGCTCAACAGAAACAACTTAAGAATCATTGGAGTCCCAGAGACTCAGGAAGAAAATCTCCAGGAAGAATCAACAGTCAAGAACATCATTAAAGAGAAACTACCAGAGATAATAAATACATGTTATCAAATCCTGCATGCCTGAAGAGTGCCAACTAAAAGAGACCCCAGAAAAAACACACCAAGACACATCCTAGTCACAATGATGAATCCCATAGATAGAGACAGAATTCTGAAAGCAGCAAGATCGAAAAGAGAAATTACATTCAAGGGAACATCCTTGAGATTTACTGCAGACCTGTCACCAGAAACACTCAAGGCCAGAAGGCAGTGGTGGGACATAGTGACAAAACTCAATGAAATAAATGCTTCGCCTAGAATACTGCACCCAGCAAAACTCACTTTCAGGTTTGAAGGAACAATACATAGTTTCACAGACAAACAACAGCTCAAAAACTTCATAGACTCAAAACCATTCTTAAAAGAAAAACTGAACGGCATACTTTAAGACAAGGCTTACCAACAGACACACCAAACTTTAATATAAAGATGGCACTAACTCCCAGGACAATTCTTTCTCTCAATGTCAATGGACTAAATGCACCAGTTAAGAGACACAGAGTAGCAAAATGGATCAAAAAACTCAATCCAACCTTCTGCTGCCTACAAGAAATGCACCTGAATAGTCAGAACAAACATAGACTCAAAATAAAAGGCTGGAGGAAAATCATCCAAGCAAACAACACCCAAAAAAAAGCAGGAGTGGCCATATTAATATCAGATGATGCAAACTTTATACTTAGGAAAGTTGTAAGGGACAAAGATGGACATTTTGTATTAATCAAGGGATATGAACAGCAGGAAGAAATCACCCTCCTAAACATATATGCACCGAATGAGGGGCCAGCAAAATATTTAATACAACTGTTGACAAATCTGAAAAATAATATCAATAACAACACAATAATTGTGGGAGACCTCAACACGGCATTGTCAACACTAGACAGGTCAACCAGACTGAAACCCAACAAGAATATACTAGACCTGAGGAGAGAAATGGAAGAAAGAGGCCTAGTAGATATATACAGGACACTCCACCCCCAGAAGCCTGGATACACATTTTTCTCTAATGTACATGGGACATTCTCTAGGATAGACTACATGTTAGCACACAAAACATACCTCCATAATATCAAGAGGATAGAAATTTTGCAGGCTGCCTTTGCTGACCACAAAGCCCTGAAATTATATATAAACTACAAAGGGACACAGAAGAAAAATTTTAACACTTGGAAGTTAAATAGCCTCATACTGAATATTCAGTGGGTCCGAGATGAAATCAAAGAGGAAATCAAAACCTGCCTGAAAACAAATGACAATGGAGACACAAATTATCAGAACCTATGGGACACAGCAAAAGCAGTACTGAGAGGAAAATTTATAGCTTTGCAAGCACACATCAGGAAAGAAGAAGGGGCATACCTGAATAGCTTAATGACGCAGCTCATAGAATTAGAAAGTGCTCAGCAAAAGGATCCAAAAATAGGGAGACAGAAGGAAATAACAAAGCTGAGAGCAGAAATCAATGAAGTGGAAACCAGAAAAACCATCAAAAAGATCAACGAAAGCAGAACTTGGTTCTTTGAAAAAATAAACTAGATTGATAGACCACTGGCAAAACTAACAAAGAAAGAAAGACAGAGAAAATTGATAACTCATATTAGGAATGAAAAAGGAGCGATCACTACTGATATGGTAGAGATTCAAAGGGTAATCAGAAACTACTTTGAGAAACTCTATGCCACTAAAAATGAAAACCTGGAAGAAATGGATAAATTCTTGGAATCTTATAATCTTCCACGATTTAATGAAGAGGATGTAGCATATCTAAACACACCCATTACTATTGAGGAAATTAAGAAAGTAATCAAATGTCTGCCCAAAAACAAAAGCCCAGGCCCAGATGGATTTACTAATGAATTCTTTCAAACCTTTCAAGAAGAACTACTACCAATCCTGGCAAGACTCTTTCATGAAATTGAAAAAAAAACAGGAAAACTTCCAAATAGCTTTTATGAAGCCAACATTACCTTGATACCTAAACCAGACAGAGATGCTACGAAAAAAGAAAATTACAGACCAATATCGCTGATGAATGCAGATGCAAAGATCTTCAACAAAATCCTGGCAAATAGGATTCAATGCCTCATTAAGAAGATCATCCACTACGATCAAGTAGGTTTCATTCCAGGAATGCAAGGCTGGTTTAACATCCGTAAATCTATCAACATAATACACAACATCAACAGCAAGAAAAATAAAAATCACATGATCATATCAATTGACGCAGAGAAAGCATTTGACAAGATCCAACACCCATTCTTGATCAAAACTCTCAGCAAGATGGGAATGGAAGGAACCTTTCTCAATATAGTTAAGGCCATCTACCACAAGCCAGAGGCAAATATTGTCCTCAATGGAGAAAAACTGAAAGCCTTTCCTCTAAATTCTGGCACAAGACAAGGCTGTCCTCTCTCACCACTCCTATTCAACATAGCACTGGAAGTACTCGCTATAGCAATTAGGCAAGAAAAGGATATCAAGGGAATCCAGATAGGAAAGGAAGAAGTCAAGCTCTCACTGTTTGCAGATGACATGATACTCTACTTAGAAAACCCCAAAGACTCTACCAAAAAGCTTCTAGAAACAATAGACTCATATAGCAAGGTGGCAGGCTACAAAATTAACACACAAAAATCAATGGCCTTTCTATACACCAATACTAATAAGGAAGAACTGGACATTAAGAAAACAACTCCATTCACTATAGTGTCACACAAACTCAAATATCTTGGAATCAACTTGACTAAAAATGTGAAGGACCTATACAAGGAAAACTATAAAACTCTGCTCCAAGAAATAAGAGAGGACACGAGGAAATGGAAGCACATACCCTGCTCATGGATTGGCAGGATTAACATCATTAAAATGGCAATACTCCCCAAAGCACTGTACAGATTTAATGCGATCCCCCTAAAGATACCCATGACATTCTTCAAAGAAGTGGACCAGGCACTTTTGAAATTTATTTGGAACAATAAACACCCTCGAATAGCTAAAGCAATCATTGGGAAAAAGAATATGGGAGGGATTACTTTCCCCAACTTTAAACTTTACTACAAAGCAATAGTTATCAAAACAGCATGGTATTGGAATAAGGACAGGCCCTCAGATCAGTGGAATAAGCTTGAATACTCAGAGAATGTTCCCCAGACATACAATCACCTAATTTTTGATAAAGGAGCAAAAAATCCTAAATGGAACAAAGAAAGCCTCTTCAACAAGTGGTGTTGGCACAACTGGGTAGCCACTTGCAAAAAATTGAACTTAGACCCCCAGCTAACATCATGTACGAACGTTAAATCCAAATGGATTAAAGACCTCGATATCAGCCCCAAAACCATAAGATATATAGAACAATACGTAGGTAAAACACTCCAGGACATTGAGGCTAAAGGCATCTTCAAGGAAGAAACTGCACTCTCCAAGCAAGTGAAAGCAGAAATTAACAGATGGGAATATATTAAGCTGAGAAGCTTCTGCACCTCAAAGGAAATAGTGCCCAAGATACAAGAGCCACCCACTGAGTGGGAGAAACTATTCACCCAATACCCATCAGATAAGGGGCTAATCTCCAAAATATACAAGGCACTGTCAGAACTTTACAAGAAAAAAACATCTAATCCCATCAAAAAATGGGGAGAAGAAATGAACAGACACTTTGACAAAGAAGAAATACAGATGGCCAAAAGACACATGAAAAAGTGCTCCACATCACTAATCATCAGGGAGATGCAAATCAAAACAACGATGAGATACCACCTCACACCACAGAGAATGGCACACATCACAAAGAATGAGAATAAACAGTGTTGGCGGGGATGTGGGGAGAAAGGAACTCTTATCCACTGCTGGTGGGAATGCTGTCTAGTTCAACCTTTATGGAAAGGGATATGGAGATTCCTCCAAAAACTGGAAATCGAGCTCCCATACGATCCAGCTATACCACTCCTAGGAATATACCCTAGGAACACAAAAATACAATACAAAAACCCCTTCCTTACACCTATATTCATTGCAGCTCTATTTACCATAGCAAGACTCTGGAAACAACCAAGATGCCCTTCAACAGACGAATGGCTAAAGAAACTGTGATACATATACACAATGGAATATTATGCAGCTGTCAGGAGAGATGAAGTCATGAAATTTTCCTATACATGGATGTACACGGAATCTATTATGCTGAGTGAAATAAGTCAGAGAGAGAGAGAGAAAAATGCAGAATGGTCTCACACATTTATGGGTTTTAAGAAAAATGAAAGACATTCTTGCAATAATAACTTTCAGACACAAAAGAGAAAAGAGCTGGAAGTTCCAGCTCACCTCAGGAAGCTCATCACAAAGAGTGATGAGTTTAGTTGGATAAATAACTACATTTTGAACTGTCCTAATAATGAGAATGTATGAGGGAAATTGAGAACCTGTTTAGAGTACAGGCGGGGGTCGGGTGGGGAGGAGGGAGACTTGGGACATTGGTGATGGGAATGTTGCACTGGTGATGGGTGGTGTTAAGAAAAAAAATATTGTTATTCAATAATGGAATACAATGTATATACAATATATTATTATATACAATACATTGCATTATAAAAAAAAAGAAATTAAGTAAAGAGATCAAAGAAAATTCCTGAAAGGTTTCACTAATATGTGAAATATGAATAACTAAAGCAAATCAATCAAGAATAAAATAATAAATATTTCTAGATTTTTTGAATACTATGAGAAATAATAGAGAGAAGGAGGAGATATAAGTAATGAATTAAGGGGGAAAAAATTTTAAGAATGCTTGATGCATTTCTTTTAAAATTATATCTTCATATTTTTATAGGAAATGCATTAAAGCAGTATGAGGCTTTCTGTAATATTGCCATTTTAATTATTTTAATCCTCCTTATACATGAGCAGGAAATATTTTTTCATTTCCTTATTTTCTATTTTATTTCTTGAGGTATATTGTTTACATTACTTTGTATAAATCTTTCATCCTTTTTGTTAACTTGATTTAGAGGTACTTCATTTTTTCAGACATAATTGTGAACAGGATATTCTTCTCTTTCATTATTTCCATAGAGAAAAGCCTTGGATTGTGTATACAAACCTATTTTTTCTAAAGCTTTTTTCTATCATTAGAATGTTATAAATATAGTATCCTGTAATATTCACATAGAGAAATTTTGTCTTCTTCATTTTTTTTATCAAATTACCCTTGGTATCTTTTTGTTGAATATTTGCTAGATTTTGTGATGAGAAATAGAGTACTGTCTTAAAAAATCATCCAACTTTAAGGAAAATTCTGGCTTCCTCCACATTGTGATTTTTTCCCCAAGAAGCATGCTGAATATTGTCTTAGAAAGCAATATCTTGTTCTTCATATTTTATTGCCAATTGAACTACATGCCTATATTCTAGTAATAAATAACTATATGTGAATTTCATGAGCCACAATAAAAATTTATACAAAGGTAAAATTTACTATGATCATATTAGTAATTTACTATTTTGCATACATAGACCCCACACTCAAATACCCTATTCAGAAATTTTCATGTGTATTATTTAGTCTTGTTTTCTAAAAAATATTGTAGGAAGGAAACTAATATTCATAAGAAAGGACAAATTAAACCAAAACCTGGGAACTATTCCCTATGTTCCCCTTGATATAAAATCTGAAACTAAGTTCTTAATATAAAATTTTATAAGTTAAAATTACCAAAATACTAAATCTTTTAAAGTATAGTTTCTTGTTACTTGCTTTATTCATTGTTTTAAAATTTTAAATAAAACTTTAATAAAATATTTGATAGATTTATTATTTAAATTTTTTCACAAATATAAATTATTTTAGTTATTTACAGATGAGTACTAAATATTTTGTATAAAACTTTAATAGTAAAATATTTGATAAAGCCATTACTTAAATTTATTCACGAATATAAATTATTTTAGCTACTTATGTACGAGTACTTAATACACTTCTAAGAAATGGAATAGAAGTATATTTCTATATTTAAAGCGTTTAGCAAATGCATCTCAACTTTTATTTATACAAAAGATACTTCAGTATTTAATTATAGTGTACTCCTACATAAAAGAAGCCTTTTTGTCCTCTTTAACTTTATCAATCCTTGAGATTTTCATAATTTTCATAATTTCATAATTTTCATAATTATTTTTCATCAATCTTTTTTTTTTGTTTTGTTTTCTGGGCCACACCCGGTGGTGCTCAAGGGTTATTCCTGGCTGTCTGCTCAGAAATAGTACCTGGCAGGCACGGGGGACCATATGGGACACCGGGATTCGAACCAATCACCTTTGGTCCTGGATTGGCTGCTTGCAAGGCAAATGCCGCTGTGCTATCTTTCCGGGCCCATTTTTCATCAATCTTAATAAATTACTTTGAGGATTGTAGCATAAAAAATTCACATCAGTTGCTTAATACAGGCCATTAATATAATCATAGCTTAACATTTGATCAATGTCTACTTTCATTGTTGTTCATCTTTGTGCCCTTAAGGAGAGTTAATATGACCTGTCCTTAACGGAAAATTATACTTTGACATGTCTTCTATTTCACATATAAAATAAATCAATTATAAAAGTATATTGAGTTCCTGAAAACAAACACAATATTTATTCGCTTATCTGAGTACACAGATGCATCAACATACCTGTTAATAAATTGTTTTAATATACAATTTTTAACCACAAGAAAATAAACAAAACTAGTTGACTAAAGCAGAAGTTGACAAGAAACATCCATAGGAACACGTTTTTTAATGTAAAATTTAGTAATTTTAGGTTTCCAGAATGTTGATTATTATGACTAGAGAATTTCATGGTATAGTTAAACTTGTTCTTCTAAGAAGATATACCAATTGCATAATTTATCAAATAATTAAATTTTTCTTCTATATTTTAGTTCCCATTGGATGGCTTGTTCCTGAGATTTAATTAATTTTGAATATCCACTAAATCATTGGAAATATAAAGCACCATCACTATATCCTGTCATCCAAAAGACTGATTTAGTCTAAAATTTAGTTTAAGATAAAATATATATTTCTCATGTAATTTTTATCTCCCCAAAACCACTGGTTATGATTCAGAGCACCAATATTTGTGGCAATAATACAATAAAAATATTTTCAAGGGGATACTAGTAGTTCTTTAGTAAAATAATAATTTCTAAGAAAGTTATTTTACAAAATAAATAGGTGATCTTGTTACTTATTTAAAGCCTCCGATGACAATAAAATGTACACTGACACAGGTCCAAAAAAAGTTCAAATGTGTCTAAAAGTGTTATTTCAAATATTTAAAAATAGTGGAATGGCACCTTTCTTACCCAATCAGAATTGGGGAGAAATATTATTAATATCTTTAAATTAGCTTTCTGTAGTGTTGAAGAGAGTCCTGAATGAAAATAATTATCAAGTGCATAATCTTATTAACTTGAAATAATAGTGAATTTGGAAAGCATAGTTCTGAATATTAGCTCCATAGACTTATTCATAATGGCTTATATATTGTCTGTTTTCTCTAATATCATCAGCTCAGAGAATATGATTATGCGATTAGTACTATAAGATTTAAACACTACTAAATTGGAGTAGAGAAAAATAATTTTTGAGCCAATGATGGCTAGCGCATGTGACAATCAGACATTAAGAAGTTTTAGAAATTCCACAAAAGTAATTTTACTCTAAATTATAATTACTTAGCATGACATTTTTCTTTAGTTATTTATTTTACTTTAAAAATGTGGTATTTGTAAGGGTGTGGTCCAAAAGTAAAAAAGAACATGTGTTGACATAAAAGAAGACAAATATATGTTCTCTTTTTATATCTTAATTTACATATTTTAAATCTTAATTTATTTAAAATATGCTCCATTAAATAGAAGTTTATATTTATCCCTAAGAAAAATTCTGTAATATGGCTTATATAGTAATTATTCAGACCTCAACAGAAATTTACTTAGATCGTTTGGGTTGAATTTCTACTATATGAGATGCCATAAATTTATCTTTATACATTCTTGTATTATTATTCTTGTACACATTAGGTTTGTTTTTAGAAACAAGGTCCTAAATTGAGTATCTATAAGAGGCAACATAATAAATAGACTACAACAATACTTGTAATATTGCAAAACAATCTGAATGAAGGACAATATATAATATATATGGCAATATAAAACCAATGTATCTATCAATCTAAATCAGATGCTAAATGGCCGATTCTTCAAACCTCTGAAAGCAGATGAACAAGAGAATTTTTAACTATTGTCTTAAGGGATAAAGTTAATGAAGTTAGTGGTACCTTTGAACTTATAACCAATTTCTGATATTGGATAGATACATGTGAAGATCATGACATCTTCCTGAGTAATGCTTCAGGTAATTAATATGGTCATTTGGTGATAAGTATTCAGAAAAAGTTTTTGAAACTGAACTTAAAAAGTGTTACCTCTTCCTGAAAGGCCTTTTCTGAAATTGAACCCAGAATGTTGACCGTGCTTTTGGCAATGGCACACTTCCATCCGCCATTCTTTTATATATATATATATATATATATAAATTTTATTTTAGTTATAGTGGCTTACATATCGTTCACAGTAATATTCCAGGTACATATTTACATTGAATCAGGGGAATTCCCACCACCGAATTGTCCTCCCACAACCGCTCCCACCCTGCCTCCCATATCCTCCACTCTCCCCCCAGGGGCTGCTAGAATGCGTGGTCCCTTCTGTGTCTAGTTTATTACTTAGAGGTCTTACAACTGTTTGGTCTTGGTGCCTCCATTACTGCCCCCTCTAATTGAGAGGCGGGACTAGAAAGTTAAAGTTATGTGGTTTTGTTTGAGGAAGAGAAAGGTACTATAATAGGGTAAAAATCGACTACATTGACTATGAGCAAAGTCATTCTAGAGGCTCTCATCCTTGGTTTGAGGGACGATGGGGAAAAGAAGAAGGTGAAACACCACAACAGTTCAAATCCGCCATTCTCATTAGTCTTTTCACCAGCAGCTTATTCAAGAAAGGTGTTGCAACTTCAGGTGCTCACTGACTTTTCATATAGTACATACGGCAGAAAAAGTGCCATTTCTGTTACTTCTTTGAGAAAAGTGAACCTTGGCAACAGTCTCTTGGCAATCGTTCCATTTAAGAGTATGTGAATCACTTTGCTAAATTCTTCATGGACACAGATCTAAAGAAATTCTTCAACTTTCTGCACTTACAGCAATCCTGAGGTAGAAGGAAGGAAAATGCAAAAGGATCTTCCATAGCATCTTTCTTCTGATGCCTGAACATTCATAAGAGGTGGTACTTTCAGGTACAGAAGTCATAAAGAGCATGCTGAATGATGTCAGAAGGAAAGGGAAAGATATATATTGATCCCTCTCCGATGTGGTAATTAAATATACACAGCAAGGGAAAAGTAAAGTTCCAAAGGCAATTTAATAGAGAACTAATCTGCACAATTGAATTGGGGTTAGGGTGGAATGGTTCACAAGGGAAAGACATTTAGGTTCTGGCACTATGATGTTCCCACACAGGTCATGGGTATGTTGTTGGATTACATGTATGAGAAACCCTTATTAGCAGTATTATAAACTACAACATTCAATCAAATTTAAAAATGAATAAAGAAGAAGCAGAAGAAATCAAGATGAGTGATCTTTGGGAATCACCAGTAATCGGGCTTATGTGAACCTCCCTAATTAATGTGAATTGAAACAAGGAAGAATTTATTGCAGAACAGGCTTTACTCATCCAAAGCAATATGCTGTCCTGATGATTTTACTGGCAATCAAACCAGTAAGAGCTCAGCTTATGCCAGAAACTTTAATAATACCGTGATGATAACATACTTCATGAAAATCTTTCATAAATTGTTTTGTTTTTCTTGTTTGCATAGGCACACAAAGAAAAGCATGCTATTGAGGATTTTTTTTACTAAATTAAGGGGTTTTTTTTGTTTGTATTTTTGAAAGCCACACTAAGGGACACTCAGAGCTTACTGCTGACTCAGTGCTCCTGGCAAGTATAAGGGACCATATTTTTTTTTGTTTGTTTGTAGTTTTGTTTGTTTGGTGGACCTACCTGCAGTGCTTAGGGGTTACTCCTCACCCTTCTCTGGCTTAAATCGAAAAATATAAATATTGACTTCTTTTTTTTAAATAACCCCCCCACAAAAAAGGAAAAGAGAAAAATTAGATGACTTGAGCAAGAAACACAATTCTGAGTGCCATGCCTGTATTGAGCCAGCTTTGTTAACTTACTCTATTCTCAAAAGAGATGTAAACCTCTGAAAAATTCTGGATAATACAGCTTTGCAGCAAAAGATTGACATCTCATGAGGCGAGATAGGCCATGTTCCAGTCCTTCTGAAGCAATGCCATGAGCTCCTCTTCACAAATGGTCCAGCAGCTTCATCACATAACCATAGATTTCTAAGAGATGCCAAACTGACCAAAACTCCAGATTGACAATATTGGTGTTGAGATTCAAAAATTTTTACAAATTTCCTTTCTGTGAAAAGAAAATGAGTTTCTGTACTTTTTTTTACTTATGTTTTTCTTTCTTTTATATTAATTTAATAATCACTTCCCTTTAAATAAATGTGAGCAACTATGTGATATTTGGTTTTTAAATAAATTAATATATATTTAAATTAAAGAAGCACTGTACCCAGCTCACAAAATAAAACAAACAAACAAACAAAAAACAGTACTATTGGGAAACTGAATCACTTGAGAAAATAAAATTCTGTTCACAAAGGAAGTTATAGGTTAGACTTCCCTTCCCTTATACATAAAGTAGAAGGGTATCTGTCTTTGTAATGTTTATCTTATACAATTGTATTGTGTGTGTGTGTGTGTGTGTTTCTGGCCAACAACCATTGGTGCTCAGGGCTTACTCCTGGTTCTGAATGCAGGAACTGTTCCAAATGAGCTGTGAAGTAGGAAGGAGGGCATCAAACACAAGTGACCATATGCAAAACAACCCCTTCCCCTCTGTACTATAACTCAGGCTCCTGTTTTGTTTTTCAATGCATAACCGAGGCATGAACTATTACATTTGGAACTTTAGCTCTCATTCACAGAATGCTAACATCAAGCCATTTGACCAGGACTCCTCAGGTAGGAATCTGAAATTAGGCACTCAGAAGACTCTTCACTTTAGCTATCATTTTAACCCCAAACTATTTTTTCTTTATTATAAATGACTTATTAAAATATGAAATAAAGACGATTAGAACCTATGTGATAATTGAGGAATTTCTTTCTGGGAAAAACATTGAGATAGGGGCCTAAGCTACTTAGTATAGTGGCCAAGGCACTTGCCTCTCACACAGACAACCTGTTCAATCTCCATCATCCAGATGGTCTCCAGATCCAGTCAGGAGTAATTCCTGAGCACAGAGCCAGTAGTAACCACTGAATAGTGCTGAACAAGGCCCCCAACCCAAAAATTAAAAAAAAAAAAACTTGGGAAGAAAGTGAACAGGTGACATATAGAAAAGAATTGCACCTGGGTATTGAAGATGTTTTAGCTTTGATTTATTTATGAATCACTTTGTAACATAAATTTAATTTTATGATTTTCTTGTCTTTAACAAAGTGGATCTGATATTTCACCTTTAGTATTTATCAATGAAAACTATGACTTTGAGGATCAATAAGCTTCTTTATTCAACTAAAAACAACCCTCAAAAGAAAATAGGATACCCTCTGCTGACTCACGTTGCATGGTCCTCCTTACCAACTCTTCCTAATGTGGACTGTTACTTGAAAGCAGACTTAGCTCTACAAGTATCCCCCAATGCATGAACTCTTCCCAAGTCCTCCCTGCCACAAATCTTTGGCCAAACTCAAGAAGTCAGGATGGGAGATGAAAAGGCGCCTGGAAACCCACACACCACAAGAAAATCTCAAAAGACAATGGGGAAACCTATACTACCATCATAAGTATAAGACCTGTATTATACTACCTCTTTACCTGCTTTTCCCCAAATGCAATGCACTTTCTTGCATCACCTCATTCTTTTAATTAACTTATTACTTCATTTCTTAAAAATATTTTTTCTTTTCATATATATATACGTGAGCACATATATTTTTATTTCTATTTTTATCTTCTTTGGGTGTGTGACCTATTTTTACTTTCTTCTCTCTCCACCCTCAAATGCATCGGCAATATAATGTAACACCATTTCTCTCTGTAAAGGCCCAATAAAAACAGGGGAAATCTTATGTATAAAAAAGAGCTCTTATTTATTAGGGATAAGAACTCATATTTGGAGAGTGAGTGCAGGAGGTCTTCGTTGGAGAGTGAGTGCAGGAGGTCGCCGACTAGGGCAGGCAGAAAGCAGCCATTCAAGGGAACCCTGAGCTCCTGGAAAAGGCCAGAGTGAGTGCAGGAGGTTGCCGACTGGAGTGAGTGGAAAGCGGCCATTCAAGGGAACCTGGCGCTCCCGGAACAGGCTAAGAGTGGGTGCAGGAGGTCGCTGAGTAGGGCGGGTGGAAAGCAGCCATTCAAGGGAATCTTGAGCTCCCAGAACAGGCCAGTGTGGGTGCAGAAGGCCACAAACTGCAGCGGGTGGAAAGCGGCCATTCTAGGGAACCTTGAGCTCCCAGAACAGGCCAGAGAGTGAACCTGCACTGTCTGGCTAGAAGGGAGTGGTGATTGATCAGGCTGGACTAAGGAGGAGGGAAGGTCCAAAACTCAACAACATCACCCAACATACTCATGTAGAGTATACCAAGAAGAGACCCAGCCCCACACCATGGGTGGCAAAAGCGGGCTGAAACCTGAAGGCACTGCACTCCGGGCCAACCCAATAAATGCAAAGAAAGATGGGTAAACCAAGGAAAAGATTAACAACAGGGGAGATGGAGAGAAATCAGAACAAGTTCCCAAGTCCACCAAAATGCACAGACCCAAGAGAGGAAGACCTAAAAGGAGCCATGAGAATAGAATTCCAAGCCATGCTAGAAGAAATGAAAGACACGCTGGCCAGAGATTACAATAAATCAATAAATGAACAAATGAACCAATTTAAACAAGAACTCCTACAAAATATGAAAGATTTCATACAAACAAAATTAAAATAAATTCATAAAACCATAGAAAGCCAGAAGAGCAGAATCGCACAACTGGAGAATCACATAGAAAAACTGAAAGATAAACTGCAATAAAAAGACAACAAAGAAGCCAACAAAGAAATAGAAGGTAAAGCACTGGAAGTAAAAGTCCAGTATTTAATAAACAAAGAAAAAAGAAACAATCTAAGAATTGTAGGTATACCAGAAAAGGAGGAAACAGGGAAAGGGGAAGAACAATTTGTCAGGGAGATAATAGTGGAAAATTTTCCCACCCTCTGGAAAGATACATCTGAGCAAATCCAGGAGGTTAAAAGATTCCCCAACAAAATAGATCCTAACAAACCAACTCCAAGACACACAGTAATTCAAATGGTAAGAAACAAAGAGAAAGGTGACCTACTTAAAGCAATAAGGGAGAAAAAAAACCTCACGTACAAAGGAAGGAACGTTAGAATCAAACCAGATCTCCCATATGAAATACTTCAAGCAAGAAGACAGTGGAATGACATATTTAAACAACAGAATGAAAGAAAATTTCAGCCTAGAGTCCACTATCCAGCAAAACTCTCATTCACATGGGAGGGAAGACTAAAATCATTCTCAAACAAAAATGAACTTGCACTATTTGCGTAAACAAAACCGACCCTAAATGACCTACTCAGAGACTAATTATACAATCCAAACCTGTGATTGTAAGAACCACCCTAAACAACACAACTGCACAACAGCCCTCTCTGTCAATAATCTCCTTAAATGTTAATGGAATAAACTCTCCCATTAAAAGACACATAATAGAGAACTGGATTAGAAAACATAAACCAGATTTTTGCTGCCTACAAGAAACACACCTACAAGTACTAGATAGGCACAGGCTTAGAATAAAAGGATGGAAATCAATTATCCAGGCCAATGGAAATAAAAAAAAGCAGGGACGGCCACTCTTATATCAGACCAAATTACATTCAACCTCAAAAAAGTGATCAGAGACAAAGAGGTTCAGTACTTACTGATCAGGGGAACACTAAACCAAGAAGAGCTAATGGTGGTTAACATCTACACACCTAATGCAGAGCCAGCAAAATACGTACAACAACTGCTTGCAGAACTGGAGAAACACATGAAAGGGAAATGTGATAGTAGTAGGAGATCTTAATACTCCACTATCACCACTGGACAGATCCACCAGACAGAAAACTAACAAAGAAATAAGAGCCCTAAATGAAAAATTAGAAGAACTAGGTTTAATAGACTGATATAGGGCTCTCCACCCCCAGAAAGCAGAATACACATTCTTCTCAAGTCCACATGGAACCTTCTCCATAATAGACCATGCCTTAGGATACAAATCTAACCTGCATAAAATCACAAAGGTAAGGATAATTAGAAGCACCCTGTCAGATCACTATGCAACAGAGGTCAAAATTGACTGTAAAAAGAAACAATGGAGAAAATCCAACAACTGGAGATTAAACAACATGCTGCTCAAAACAGCTGGATCAAAGAGATACTCAAGGAAGAAATAAAGAGATTCCTTGAGACAAACGACAATGAAGAAACAACTTGTCAAAACTCGTGGGACACAGCAATAGCAGTAATCAGGGGGAAAACTCATAGCAATATAATCCTGTGTCAGGAAAGAGGAAAACAACAAAATTAGCAGCTTAAAGGACCATATTAAGGAGCTGGAACAACAGCAACAAAGAAACCCAAACACAACCAGAAGACACAAAATAATAAAAACCAGAGCAGAAATAAACAACATAGAAACTAAAAAAACAATACAGAAAATCAATGAGACCAAAAGTTGGTTTTTTGAAAGAATAAACAAGATAGACAAACCACTGGCAAGACTCACTAAAAAAAAGAGGGAAAACACCCAAATAAGCAGGATCATAAATGAAAGGGGAGAGATTACAACAGAACTCCAAGAAATCCAACACATCATGAGGACATATTATGAACAACTATACTCATTTAGGCTAGAGAACCCAGAAAAAAAGTGATAGATTCTTGGAAAAAGACCAGTTTCCAAGACTAGAAAAGGAGGATTTAGAAAGCCTAAACAGGCCAATCACGTCGGAGGAAATTGAAACAGTAATTAAGAAACTCTCCAAGAACAAAAGTCCAGGCCCAGTTGGTTTTACAATGAATTCTATCAAACATTCCAAGAAGAATTACTTCCACCAATCCACAGGCTCTTCCAAACCATTGAAAAGACAGGAATCCTCCCCAATTCCTTGAATGAAGCCAATATCACTCTGATTCCCAAAGAGGGAAAAGATACCACCAATAAAGAAAACTACAGACCAATCTCACTAATGAACATAGATGCAAAAATACTCAACAAAATCTTAGCGAACCAAATCCAGCACTACATCAAAAAGATTATACACCATGACCAAGTGGGTTTCATCCCAGGGATGAAAGGCTGGTTCAACATATGCAAATCAATCAACATCATACACCACATAAATAATAAAAAGACAAAAACACATGATCATATCAATCGATGCAGAGAAGGCATTTGACAAAATCCAACACCCATTCATGTTGAAAACACTAAGCAAAATAGGTCTGGAAAGAACCTTTCTCAAGATAGTTACAGCTATCTATAAAAAGCCCACAACTAACATTATCCTTAATGGTGAAAAGCTGAAATCATTCCCACTAAGGTCAGGAAATAGGCAAGGATGTCCACTCTCTCCACTCTTATTCAACATAATCTTAGAAGTCCTAGCAATAGCAATCAGACAAGAGAAGGGAATCAAAGGAATTCAAATAGGGAAAGAGGAATTAAGACTATCTCTTTTTGCAGATGACATGATGATATACATGGAAAACCCTAGAGTTCACAGTAAAACTCCTAGAAAATAAAGCAATACAGCAAAGTGGTTGGTTACAAAGTCAATACACAAAAGACAGTAGCATTTCTCTATACAAATAACGAAGTAGAAGAGAGAGAGAGAGATTAAGAATACAACTCCATTTAAAATAGTATCAAAAAACATCAAGTACCTAGAATCAACCTTACAAGGGGAGTGAAGGACTAATACCTGGCAAACTTCAAAACAATTCAGAAAGAAATTGAAGATCTTGGGAAATGGAAGAACATCCCATGCTCATGGGTAGGTAGAATCAACATAGTCAAAATGACCATCCAACCCAAACTCCTATATAGATTTAATGCAATCCCCATCCAAATTCAGACATCATTCTTTAAATACTTAAAACAATCAATCATAAAATTTATCTGGAACCACAAAAGACCCAGGATAGCCAAACACATACTAAAAAACAGGAAGCTGGGTGGCATCTCCTTACCTAACCTGAAGCTATACTATAAAGCCATAATGATCAAAACAGCATGGTACTGGTACAAAGACAGAGCCTCAGACCAGTGGGCTAGAACAGAATTTCCAGACATAAGCCCCCAGATATATAGAAAACTAATATTTGACAAAAGAGCCAAGAACTTGAAATGGGACAAAGAAAGGCTTTTCAACAAACGGTGTTGGTAAACCTGGAAAACCACATGCAAGACATTCAAAATTGACCCATACCTCACTCCTTATACAAAAATCAACTCAAAATGGATCAAAGACCTTGAAATTAGACCGAATCCATAAAGTTTATAGAGAATAAAATAGGTAAAACACTCAAAGACCTACATATCAAAAAGGTCTTTGAGGATGGAGCACCAATGGCAAGAACTTTAGCGTCAAATAAACAAATGGGACTACATCAAACTAAAAAGCTTCTGCATGGGAAAAGAAACTCTACTTAACACAAGAAGACTGGGTAAAAATATTTTCACCCATCTTATTACATAAAGGGCTGATTTCCAGAATATACAAAACACTCAGAAATATGAGCCCCCCAAAACCAAATAAAGCCATAAAAATAATGGGAGGATGAAATGTATAGACACTTCTCTGATGAAGACCGAAAGATGGCCAACAAACACATGAAAACATGCTCACTTTCACTCATCATTAGGGAAATCCAAATACAGACAATGAGGTACCACCGTACACCAGTGAGGATGGCTCACATCAAAAGGAATAGGAACAATCTATGTTGGCGGGGATACGGCATAAAAGGCACTCTCATCCACTGCTAGTGAGAATGCCCCCTACTCCAACACCTATGTAGAACAGTCTGGAGAGTGCTCAAAGAACTCAGAATTGAGTTACCATTTTACCTAGCAATTGCTCTCCTAGGTATCTACCCCCAAGTTGGAAGTACATTCATTCCAAACTCTGTGTGCACCCCACTATTTATCACAGCACTCAGTATAATAGCCAAGTCTTGGAACCAACCTCAATGCCCAACAACAGATGAATGGATCATTAAGATGTGGTATCTGTACATAATGGAATACTACATGGCAGTCAGAAATGATACAATCACAGACTTCGCAGCAACATGATGGACCTAGAACATATTATGTTAAACAAAGTAAGCCAGAAGATGAAAGATAAACACAGAATTATAGCACTATTCTGAAGCACCTAGAACATACACCTTATATACCACTAATACTAATATATATATAACTAATACAATCAAATAACAGGGTTTAACAGAGTAGAAGCCTCTAACACTGTAACAGTCAACATATACCAGAGAGCAGTGCCCAAAACACATAAAAGAGGAACAACACAAACTCTTGACTGCACACTTTACCAAAAAAGACCAGCAACAGCAGAAACAGCAGCATAGAAAGACCAGATAAATAATCAGCCTTCTACTACAAAGGTCCATAATAAGCCTTTCGGGATCTTATACAGGATTACAGGTAAAGGATACCATGGGGAACCACTGACTCCAACAGAAGCATTCCATAAAAATATGTCTTAATGCTTTAATCTTTCTATACTTAACCTCTCAGCTTTTCTGTCCACAGGTGTTCTTGGATACAAAAGGTGGACAAACTAAGATTGTCTTGGGGCTCAATCACATGAGATACCATACCCAGCTTGCACTATGAGAATGTTCCGATAAAACTCTTTAACATACCCTTTATCCATAGGTGATACCTTCATTTAGGACTTGAAGCACATAACCACACAGATCACCGAAGCAGCAACTGTGACCTATAGACATATACTACAGGCCCTACTCATCAAACACATTCAAACAAACTAGCATTCCCTTGCTCTTTTCTCTACTCTTCTCACTACTGTTTTTTTCTTTTTCTTTTTTTTTCTTTTTCTCTCCTTTTCTTTTTAATTTATTTTCTCTTTTTTTCTCACCCCTTCCATATACTTTCCCCTTTCACCCCTTTGAAAATTCGACTATCCCTTCACCCCACAATCCCATCCAGATTCCCCACATTAAAACTCTTCACCCTCAGTTCCTATTCCATTAGGCATCAAGAATGACCTCCTACCCCAGCGAACCAGTATCCAGCACCCAAGCGAAGGGACAACCAGTTAAACCCACACCTCACCCCTACAAGAAAAGGCAACCAACTTCCCTGCTGACTCATGCTGCGTGGTCCTCCTTACCAACCCTTCCTAACGTGAACTGTTACTTGAAACCGGAATTAGCTCTACAAATATCCCCCAATGCATGAACTCTTCCCAAGTCCTCCCTGTCGCAAATCTTTTGCCAAACTTAAGAAGTCAGGTTGGGAGATGAAAAGGCGCCCGGAAACCCACACACCACAAGAAAATCTCAAAAGACAATGGGGAAACCTATACTACCATCATAAGTATAAGACCTGTATTACACTACCTCTTTACCTGCTTTTCTCCAAATGCAAGATACTTTCTTCCATCACCTTGTTCCTTTAATTATTTTTTTACTTCATTTCTTAAAAATCTTTTTTCTTTTCATATATATACGTGAGCACATATTTTTTTTATTTCTTTTTTTTTAAATTTATTTAAACACCTTAATTACATACATGACTGTGTTTGGGTTTCAGTCATGTAAAGAACACCACCCATCACCAGTGCAACATTCCCATCACCAATGTCCCAAGTCTCCCTCCTCCCCACCCGACCCCCGCCTGTACTCTAGACAGGCTCTCCATTTTCCTCATACATTCTCGTTATTAGGACAGTTCAAAATGTAGTTATTTCCCTAACTAAACTCATCACTCTTTGTGGTGAGCTTCCTGAGGTGAGCTGGAACTTCCAGTTCTTTTCTCTTTTGTGTCTGAAAATTATTATTACAAGGGTGTCTTTCATTTTCCTTAAAACCCATAGATAAGTGAGACCATTCTGCGTTTTTCTCTCTCTCTCTCTCTGACTTATTTCACTCAGCATAATAGATTCCGTGTACATCCATGTATAGGAAAATTTCATGACTTCATCTCTCCTGACAGCTGCATAATATTCCATTGTGTGTTTCTATTTTTATCTTCTTTGGGTGTGTGACCTGTTTTTGTTTTTTTCTCTCTCCACCCTCAAATGCACCGGCAATATAATGTAACACCATTTCTTCCTGCAAAGGCACACTAAAAAAATGGAATTTCTTATGTATAAAAATGAGCTCTTATTTATTAGGGATAAGAACTCATACTTGTTTACAATATAGGGGTATCTCCTACCTTGAAAATATGTCACGTGGACCCAACTTGGACCCCAGGTGATTAGACACCAACTGTCCAGCCTTGAACCCTGGATCACAGATATAGAATCGACACACTTCTTCACAACAGCCACAGGAAACAAATCCCAACCGGGACATCCTTAAGGATGTCTAAGCACTATTAATAATGCTCGGACACCAACAAGTGGCAGCCCTAATATGATACCCTGACAACGAAGAAAATGGGAACAACTTGACCTAAGAACAAGTTATCCTACCTCACCAGCTAATGATAAGATAAAATCAGAACACTTGTCACCCTTTGGTCTATTCAAATTCCAAGATCACGATTTACAGTTGACTGACTGACAGAACCATGGCCAGACTGTATGTATCCTGGGACCAATAAAAAAGCCCTAGTCTAGGGCGTGAGCTACAACCTGCATAACAACTATGATCCCTAGTTCCAGAGGTCTGTCTGAGATTATTGCAATGGAAGGGGACCTCTGGAAACATAATGAAGGATGCTATCCCAGACCCCTTCCTAGGATAAGCACAAAGACCAGGACCGCCAACCAGAGTAAGTTGGATTAAAATGACACTGATGGAACAGAACTTCTATATCCACAAAGAAAGACATAATCATAAGTTCAGCTCCTTGACTCATGCAGATACTGAGACCTCTAGATACAGAGGTCTGATGTTATCACCCAGGACGGAGCAGAAGTCTTCCATACACCACAAAAGCACCAAGGGGAGAGTAAATGAACCTAAAAGGAGTCTATAGTTAATCCCCATGACAATATACTTCAAGGGTGGAGAAACCCTGTATCTCTTTAGCAAAGGAAATTCCTTTTTGAATGACCCTAATATTTACTGTGCATCTGCAGGAGGGAAAAAATCACAAAACAATTTATTATTATTATTATTATTATTATTATTATTATTATTATTATTATTTACTGATCTATTTTTTGTTGATTTCAATGTTGTGGTTTGGCTATTGAAGTGGATGTCTCCATTTATATTTATTTATTTATTTATTTATTTTCTTCTTTTCTTTTCTTATGTGCTCTGCTGATTTTTTTTATCTCAATACCATGGCCTTTTTATGGTGCATACCCCCCCCTTTTTTTGAATGCTCACTGGATATTTTATTTGACAGAAACAGGTGGTGTTTCACCTTCTTTTTCCCCTTCGTCTCTCAAACCAAGGATGAAAGCCTCTAGAAAGACTCTGCCCATTTCCATCCTTTTTCTCTTTTTTTTCTCCAGGTTATTAATTTTCTCTTCTTCAAACAAAACCACATAACTGGAAATATCTAGTCCCGCCTCCCAATTAGGGGGTGGAATAAGAGAGGTACCAAGACCAAACAGGTGTAAGACCACTAAGTAGTAAGCTAGGCACAGAGGGGACCACTTACTCTAGCAGCCCCGGGGGTGAGGGAAGAGGATATGGGAAGTAGGACGGGAACGGAGGTGGAGGGAGGACAATTTGGTGATGGGAATTCCCCTGATTTTATGTTAATATGTACCTAAAATATTATTGTTAATGATATGTAAGCCATTATGATTAAAATTAAAATTATATAAAAAAACAAAGACATAAAATAAAGTAGGATAAATTTAATTTACAATATTAAAGAAGTCACAAATGAATTACAGATGGACCCAGTTTAGCATTTAATTGATATTAAGGTAATACATGCCATTAAATTATTAACATATGGCATAAGAGAAATATACATGTAAAGTATATTTTATTTAATTACTTTATGCTGTACATATCAATTGTAGACAAAAGAAATATTCACAGAAATATGGTAATATGGCGCTGGTGAGGAAGCACTAGAGGTAAGGTGTCTGCTTTGCAGGCACTAGCCAAGGAAGGACCGCGGTTCTATCCCCCGGTGTCCCATATGGTCCCCCTAAGTCAGGGGCAATTTCTGAGCACTTAGCCAGGAGTTACCCCTGAGCATCAAATGGATGCGACCCCCCCAAAAAAAACAAAAACAAACAAACAAAAAATATGGTAATATAAAATTTGAGTTGCAGCAGTCAACTATCATAAGTTCTCATCACCTAATATACACCTAATATACATATACTGTAAAATTATATACAAACAGTATATTTGAAGTGACAGGTTTAAAATATGTAAAGAACATTTCAATTTTAATATTCCATTCAGTACAGTCACAGCTACTATTCATCTGTGGATATACATAGAAAGTGAAATAAACTTGCAGGCAAATTTTACAGATATTTTGACCTTGTGGTTTAAATTTCATTATTACTGAGAATAATGTTTAAATATGTTTGCATCAAACTGCTAGGTGTCTTTGAGCATTTCAGCCCAAAGTTTTGAAATACAATTTTATGAGAGCAGAGAGGGATAAAAACTTAAGTACTACTATTAACTGCTCTTAGAAAGGCATGCACAGAAATAACTTCTTTATTATAAAGGGTTTCTCTGGAATTGCTACTGAATTTTATATTTTGAGTAGTCACAGGAGGGGAATTATATTATTCTGCTGCAAAAGAAATCTTCGCATTACATATGCCAAAGAATATTTGATACCAATACTTATTTTTCATTCTTTCACCTCTAAATGCATATGAAAATGTACATGTTTGTATGAAATATTTGGAAGCAACCCTGAATCTCTGAAGTACCTCAATTAGTCATGTTTTAAAAAATGATTTGTTCTTTAAGATATTTTCGGGACTTCTACATTTTAGAAATACTCAGGATGTATTATTATACTTCTGCAACTGAATACATTTTGCCTAAGTAATACTAATTCTGATCATGGCTATTTTGTGTCTGAATATTTTATTAGATACAGTATCTTCTTTTAGGTTTAGAGTCTTACCATAGACATGAGCAAGATTTATGATTATAAAGTGGGGATCAATTTGTCCCACAAAAATGGAACAGGAGCAACTGGATCTAGAATAATAAATGGTTTCACTGATAGACTGATAAAACTATCAGTTTATCTATGAGAAACATTGATGAACTTTGAAAAAAACTACATTTTTATTTAACTTTAAGTTGCTTCAAATGTAGAGTCAGATATCCGACCAATTACACCTCATCTCTGGGAAACATAAAAATCATGGCACTTAAATTTGTTATTTACCCAACTCACACTCAGTTCTTTCCCTCTAAAAAAGAAAATGCGTACATCAATCATACATTTTCACCCCAATGCACAAGGATAAACAAAATTCTCTTGCTTTTACCTATTATTTATTTTCCCCATACTATCATAATTTCTGAGGGTGAAATTTTCACCTTAAAGTTCATTTGCCTTGGAAACATTCTTAATCTTTTCAAAAGCCATGGCCCTGTGCTTGTGATGCCATGTCATTTTTAAAATGACTCTATGATAATTGAACAAGGAGGTGGAATTAAAATCAACACTTTTTTGTGTGTGAGAGAGAGAGAACTTACAGCGTGCCAGGCACCGTGCAAATGACATTCACACATTTTTGCAATTAATTCTAAAAACAACTTTTAAAGGAGGTGCTGATTTCTCTATTATCCAAAACTAAAACAGCCTATGATGGTTAAAAAATTATAGAACCATAGAACCAGTGCTGGAGTGATAGTGCAGCGGTACAGAGTTTGCCTTGCACAACAGCTGATCCAGGACAGACCTTGATTAGGTCTCTGGCGTTCCATATGGACCACCAAGTCAGGAGTGATTTCTAAGCACATACCCTGAGCATCACCAGGTATGGCCAAACAACAACAACAACAAAAATTATAAAACCAGTGATCAGGAGAGTTCACACGTCCCAGATGCTATTTTTTACATATTTTATACTACCACTCATTGTGTTGATTTATTCTTTTTTATATAATAAATAATTTTTGGAATCTTTTATCCAAAATATTCCATTTACAATGCATTCATTTAAAAAAACTGAATTGAGATATAATTCATATAAAAACTCATTATTGTAACTCTTATTAAATGGTCTCAGTTATTCATATATAAAAGCAATGAAAGACACAGTTAATATTTTTACACTTTAAAATAAGTTCTTGAGCCCAGAGATATAGTATAACGGTCAAGGCACTTTCCATTCCTTTGATTGACCTGAATGAACCCGTCCATCATTCCAGATACCCCCAGAAATAATCTTGGATTTCAGTCAGTCAGGAGTAATCCTTAGCTGTGTTAGCCTCCCCAAAAATTAAACTCAAAAGTAGAAGAAAGAATTTTTAGGTATCATACTTTAAAAATCAGTCCTAATTAATTCTCTAATTTGTCCTCTGTTTAAAGTTATTTTTACAGTATTACAGACACACAATGGAATGAAATAATATAATAATGTTGGCATCCTTGACTTTTACCCTACTTATTTCATGTAAGAATACCTTGTTCATTTTCATGACTTGTTACCGTTGACAGATTCTTTTATTTATTCATTAAATAGTTTATGGGCATTTGGGTGTATGTATGCATCTTTTGGTTTTATCAGGACTCTAAGTAATATTCCAATATATGCTCATTTGTATATCGAGTTCTGTGCAGAAATACACCGTTACGTTTCTTACTGCATATTTACTTAGTAGTTGAGTTTCTAAATCATAAGATAGCTCAAATTTAAATGAAAGGAAATCCAATTTTCAAAAGCATCTGTGTGATTTTACATAACATATAAGGGTTTCAATTTCTCTGCATCCTTACATTATTTTTAACTGAGTTATATCACGGGTAAAATAAATATTTCATTGTGATTCTTTTTGGTTTTTTTGGGGGGCCACGCCCAGTGTTTCTCAGGGGTTACTCCTGTCTATGCGCTCAAAAATTGCCCCTGACTTGGGGGACCATATGGGACGTCAGGGATCAAACTGTGGTCCAGCCTTACTGCTTGTGCCATCACTCCTGCCCCTTCATTGAAAATTTGATTTACAATTTGTATGGCTAATAATAATGTTGAACATTTTTATGTATTTATTGACTTACATTTTACTTTTAGAAATATTTATGTGAACAGTTTGCCCATTCTGAGTTTACTTATTATTAAATGATTATTAAATAATATTTAATTCAATTTAATAATATTTAATAACATTGAATAATATTTAATTATTGAATATCATTTATATATGATGCAGTAAGGATAAAGTCCTTCATAGGATAGTTTGCAAATAATTTTCACTTCATGTAATCTAAAGAAATAAAAATATTTATATGAAGATATTCATTTTAGGGTTTCTGCTTCTTGCCAAAATTGATATTGTATCCAATGAACTCAGCATTGGTCCATTAGGTGATCAGCCAGTGCTCATAAAATTTAATTGCATTGAATTGCACACACTGTCATGGTTGTTATGAGAATCCTGTGTAATAACTGAGGTCAGTGAGATTGAGTTGATAGAGTTGCTAAGCACAGATCAAAGAAAACGGTATGAGTTTACAATCTCATCAGAATATAGACTTCATTTCAAGGGTCTACATTGTTATATGAATAATTTTTTCACTATGAAACATAACGTCATACCATGCAATGCATGCACTTTAATAGGTGGGAAAGGGTATCCCAATTGGTGTCTAGTATCTAGGGCCCTACTTGTTGATGCATGACCAACCTGGATATGAACCCAAGGATGTAATACTTCTGACACCCTGTAGATCCATGAATAACCCAGCCAACCAGTGGTCTTTGGGGGCTCTTCAGGGTTGTACTTGGCAATGCTTGAAGGACCAGTTGAATCAGTATTAGACATGCCTCAACTCTGGCAAAATCACTCTGACTCCTTATTCATTTTAATATTATTTTAGTCTAGATTTAATTCTTTTTCATTCAGCTACTGAATGGTTCTGTATATTTTCCATTTCAGATGTAAATAAACCTTGAATTACAGAGATAAATACCATTTGTATCATATTTTAGATATGTATGTTTTATAATATTTTGCTTAAATTTTCTTATATTAATATAATAATATTTTGGAATATTTGCATGTTTTCCCATGATGTAGTTATAGGCAATTTCTTCTTTTATTGCATCGTTAGTAATTCTGGCATCTTCATGATGTTGCATTCACTTTGATATCTTTTTTTTTGGGGGGGGGTTCACACCCGGCTGCGCTCAGGGGTTCCTCCTGGCTCTGCTCTCAGAAATTGTTCCTGGCAGGCACGGGGGACCAGATGGGATGCCAGGATTTGAACCACTGCCTGTCCTGCTGCATGCCAGGCAAATGTCCTACTGCTATGCTATCTCTCTGGCCCCTCACTTTGATTTTTTTTTCAAATTAGGCTTGTATTCTTCTTTTTATATTCTAGGTCTCTAATATTTAGGCTTCTCCTGATATCAGCTAACATATGTTTATCCATTTTAGTTAATCATATTCTACATTTCAATCTGCCATACCAGCTCAGACAACCATTAAACTCCATGTGTTTGTTTACATAGAGTAAATAAACTACCACAAAAAAGAGTACTTACACATTTCTCTATCTAACATAATATTACTTTTATCAAATCACTTTTATAAAGGTCAGATAAAATATAAATATAATATAAATAAACACTCTTAGGAGCCAGTAGAAAATCTCCTTAATTAACTGGGCTTCTAAACTTCTAAGTCAGATTTGAATAGAATTAAATAGAAGGTGAAGATGAATTAAATTAAACAGAAATAAATAGAAGATGGAGTTATAAAAAATCTTACTGGAAATAAGCACAGTAGTCTGAATAGAATATCTATAAAACATCCACATTCAATAAAGTACAGTACTATTATTTGTCCCATATACACGGCATACTGTAAAAAAGACAAAAAGAATAACAGCAACTGTTGCCACTTGAATTAATGTATCAGATAATTAGATGTCAAGAAATTATCCTTAGGTCAAGACTAGGGCATACTAATATACGTCTATGTTTAGAGAGCTAATCTCAATGTCTACCATGGTGAATGCCCTAAAACAATAAACCAACTGA
Organism: Suncus etruscus; assembly: GCF_024139225.1. NCBI lineage: Eukaryota > Metazoa > Chordata > Mammalia > Eulipotyphla > Soricidae > Suncus > Suncus etruscus. The sequence goes on from NC_064867.1 coordinate 5,130,836, forward strand.
TAATCAGTCTTATAAAATGTATTGTGCTCTCTAAAAGATAATTCAACTAACCCCTAGGAACATTTCTACAAATCAACATGACTCCAAAACAATTCCAGTTGAAGAAGAGTCGCATAAATTTACAAAATACTTAAAGAAATATGCTAATATTATAAAATAAGCAGAATGAATAAATAGTACTGTATCCCAGGTACACAAATAATAAAGCAACTTGAAATATAATTTTAATGTAGCATGTTTTTAATTAGAAAAATGACAAAGAATGTTCCATTAGAGTGATTTGATAATATTTCTATTAGAAATACATAGGAATACTGGGTAAATGTAACACAATACCTATTTTCAAGGTATGAAAGAATTCTTCAGTATTAAAAGTAAACAAGGCTCTTTGGAATTAAGGAGAGACCATAGCCATAAATATCTGTTATGTTATTCTGGAATTGTACAAGAAAGGAGTGAAAACAGTTTGGTTCTTTGGTTCTCTCAATTTTGGATTTACATTTCAGTGTTCAGGTATAAACAGGAAAGCCCACCTCAAATTTCCTGGAGATGCATTGGTAGAAACTTCAGCCACTGAGCTAAAATGAAATGGACACAGGAATACAGGAATTAGAAAAATGTGTCTACTTTCCTGTATGTTCTAAAAGAATCTATATTTATAATATGGAACTTAAATATTTAAATGTATTTATAAGATGGAATATATAAATATATTTATAAGATGGAACTCACTTTAGATATTCAACGCTTTTTCATTGTTATTGTTTTGTTTTGTGTTGGTTTTGGGGCCACACCCGGTGACACTTAGGGGTTATTCCTGGATATGTGCTCTGAAATAGCCCCTGGCTTTGGAAGATTATATGGGACACCTGGGTATCTGTCCTAGGTCAGCCATGTGCAAGGCAAACGCCCTACCTCTGTGCCACTTCTCCAGCCTCAGATATTCAACACTTTTTGAAGATTTTGTATGTGAGTACAACAAATTATGGTTAAAATATTTACAGAAATAAAAGGAAGAACTAAATTCAAAGATATAAAATATCATGACAAAAGAGAATGAAAAGACATAAGGACAATAGAGAAGTATCAGTTATTTTCAAAGAAAATTATAGTTTCTTTGAAAAAATGTTAAAACTGAAAAAGAGCACAAAGAGAAAAGAACATAGTGTAAGATATTAAAATACACATAGCATAAAATATAAGTTATAAGTTATAATGTTATGGATAAAGGTAATAAAAGGAAAAATAGGTAGGATTTTTGAAAAACAGTTGCATGAATTCTCAAATTTAAGACATGCCTGAAGTCTTGAACAAGACAAATTGCAATAATTCTACAACTATATAAGTTGCATACAAAACAGCTACCTCATAAAGAAAAAACAGGAGAATACATAAGAAAAATAATACAATTCTTAAAATTCCAATATAAACCAAAAAGTAAAACCAGGTATAAAATGAGCAAACCAATATACAAAAAGCATAAATTGAAGATTACACCCCTCCCCCCAAAAATTCTGGTATAATTAAGTCTGTATATAACAGAAATACCACCAATATTAAGAACTTAGTCAAAAAGTGTAACTTGAATAAAAGTATAAACATCAACCATACATTTAAAGCTTTATATAATACAACTGAGAATAGAGCATGAATTTTTATATTATTAATATCATTAAATAGAAATGATAAATTAGCATACAAGGTAAATGTGTTCTTTCTTTAATCTCCAGATATCATATTAGTAAATTGAAAGATATGCATTACCTTTCAAATTTATTCACTGTAATTTTGACCCTTCATTCTGAAACATATTCTCTTGATCCCATAGCTCTAGCTTAAGTCATGATTTTCATAAAACTGGAGTTCTAGTCTTCCAGTGAAATTTGCATCACATCCTATTCTGTTCCATTTTATTCAGTGATAGCCATTTTCTGATAACCTTTAATTTTTTCAGGCTTCCCAATCTTGTTAAAATTTAAGACTACTTTGAATAAAAAGGACAATAAATGTAACTTTTTAAAATATACTGTGTTTTGTGCAAGAGCATTTCCCAATATTAATCATAATCTGAAAGATTTAGTATTTCTAGTATGTAAAGATAAAGATTTACATGTTAAAGTAAAATTAGAATTTAAGAAAAATAAAACACATTATTGTAATAATATCCAGAGACAATAGAGATGAAGGCTGGAAGGACCAGCCCTCATTCTGAAGCTTACCATAGACTCTATGGCATAGAGTGATGAGTGCAGTTAGAGAAATAACTATACTAACAACTATTATGAAAGTGGTACTGAGTTAGAGAAATAGAATGCCTGTCTTGAATACAGGCAGGGGGTGGGGGAGGAAGGAGCTGGGGGAGCATTGGTGGTGAAGAAGTTGCACTGGTGAAGGGGGTGTTCTTTTTTTAAAATTTTTTATAATGTAATCATACTTATTATTATTTTTAATATTTTAATAAAATATTTAAGCACTATGATTACAAGCATGATTGTAATTAGGTTTGTCATAAACAGAGCAACCCCCTTCACCAATGCAACAATCCGACCACCAATGTCCCCTCTCTCCTTCCCCACCCCTGCCTGTATTTTTTAGTTGCTTTATTAGATGTAAGCATGCATAAGTATATCACATATTTTTGTTTTGTTTTGTTTTGTTTTTTGGGCCACACCCAGTGACGCTGCGGGGTTACTCCTGGCTATGCGCTCAGAAGTCGCTCCTGGCTTGGGGGACCATATGGGATGCCGGGGGATCGAACCACGGTCCTTCCAAGGCTAGCGCAGGTAAGGCAGGCACCTTACCTCCAGCGCCACCGCCCAGCCCCATATCACATATTTTATACATACAGATATACATGAATTCATACAAGTTGTGAGAATTATAGAGCATGAGTATGAGATCATTTGAGATCAAATCAATGCATTGACATATATAGGTCACGTTCTCTACAAATTGAATCACATCTCTATCCTCCTACTCCTCCATGTTCTCCTTTCTCCTCTTTCTTTTCTTGTCTTCTTTTTCTTATCTTTTTCTTCGTCCTCTTCTTTCTTCTCTTCTCTTTCTTTTTTCTTCTTCCCCTTCTTACTCTTCTTCACCTTTTCTTCCTCTTTTCCTCCTCTTCTTAGCCGTTTTCTTTTGACTCTTCACGTTATTCTTACCCTCCCTCTTCTCTTTCTTTCTCCAACTCCTCTTATTATTATTCTCTTCCTAGTTCTCTGGGACTTCAATGATTCCTATGTTTTTTTCCTACGAGTTTATCAAAGACTTCTATTTTCATCTGTTTACATTCTTTGAGTAGTTTAAACATTGATCATTTTCTTTCTTTTTTTTTTTTTTTTTGGTTTTTGGGTCACACCTGGCAGTGCTCAGGGGTTATTCCTGGCTCCAGGCTCAGAAATTGCTCCTGGCAGGCACAGGGGACCATATGGGGCGCCGGGATTCGAACCGATGACCTCCTGCATGAAAGGCAAACGCCTTACCTCCATGCTATCTCTCCGGCCCCTGATCATTTTCTTTAAGGTTCTCTCCAATCTCTTCTGCTGTATGGAGTTGTTTCTGCATCTCATCCTCTGGCTCACTGACCCTGTTTGCAGCTTCTATTTCTCCATTGGAGAGGCTTTCCATTGAGGTTTTCAATTATAAACCTAGTTTTTCAGACCTGTTAATTCAGTATGAAGTTTTCTAATTTCGATCTTTATATCCTCTTGATTCTTATTTGTGTTCTATTTAAGTCTATATATGCTTTCTTTGAGCTCCGTGAACATCCTCCATAATTCTTCTCGAAACACCTTATCTGAGAGAATACTGAGCTGTTTGGTACTTTTTGGATCATGAGAGTATCCATCTTCATTCTCTATACATGGGTTTGTCCTGCATTTCCCCCCATTGTGACGCTTGTAGTGTGGGTTTTACTAGGTGCTGTGGTGGGGTTCAGAGGTTAAAAGATGCATGAGGCCACAGAGTGCTCCTGTGAATCCATCCAAAAAGCAGGAAGGGAGCAAGTCAGCAGTTTTTTATAATGGTTTTCTGGTGCCCAAACACATGGCAGGAATCAGCCCCCACGTTTATTGGGTGGAGACACGTTACCAGGCTTGAGTCTGGAGAAATTATGTTCCTTGGTGTCTTTTGGGCTGCCTCCCGCAGAAAGAAGTGGGGGTGTTCTATTTTATAACTGAAACCCAACTACAAGCATGCTTGTAATCATGGTGCCTAAATAATGATATTATAATAAGATAAAATTAAAAACTCATGTGTGAAATATAATAAAGTAACGTTAACATATAGTTCTTCAGTAATGTGTTATTTTAGCATATTGGTATGGCTGATACATTAGGTGGCCTTCCGTAACATTTTTTATAGGTTACCTTACTTAAAGACTATGATATACAAAATTGCTCATAATACATACGTTTCTGCTACTCCATGTTACAGCACCAATTTTGAAAACAAGCAGCAATAGAAAATTCAATATTTACCCATTCTGAAGCCTTCCCCCTTGACAGCCACTAAACTAGGTGTTTTTATAATGTTTGTTTATAGGTAAATAGCAATGAGTTTATTTTTTAATTACAATAAAGAAAATTTGTGAAAATCATTGTATCTCGCATTGAGGTCATTAAGTCATTGTTAGATTGTTGGTTTACTAGGTTATTTACTGCAAGTAGATGACTAAATTGGTGTGATTCTACTGGGATGACAGCACTAAAAAAATAATTGTTGAAAAAAAGAGTTGTTGCATAGCCTGTATGCAATCATGCAATACAGATATTCCAAACTCTGTGGCTTATATTCCAGGCCTTCTAGAAGTATTTGAAGGCATGGGGTGGGAATAGGTACCAGACTAGTGTTATGTGGTGAAATTAGGCCAATGGAGAAAAGGCAATTGCAGTGATGGGTGCAAATGAAGAGGCTTTGGCATGAAGACTTGCCCTGCCTCTCCTAACATTTCTCTTTTAAACTCTGAAGCAATTGTACCCATGATTTTTCTGCAACTTGATTTACATCTTGAATGTGGTTGGAATATATAACTTATCCTTAGTCAAATGGGAACATCTCCTAGGAAAAGAATATTAGTTCTAGTAATTGAGTTATAGTAAAGACTTTCAACCAACAGATAAAGACATCCTCTTTCTATCCCAAATAGAGTTATAGCATTTTATATAGCTAGTGTGAGAGCCTAGGAGTAGGTCAAGTAGTGGGAGTCATGGCACCATTTTAAAACTTAGCATCTGGCAGTGGCAGCTAGGAAGAAGGAAGGATAAAAATTTTTTCTGCTGAAGCAAGATATTAAATTTTTCCTACAGCCATGAAAGCTTGGAAGAGGGCATCAAGTTCTCAAAAGGGCTTTAGGCTGACTAACATCTAGTTACAGTCTTGGGACATCCTGAACAGAGGCTCTTGTTTAGCAATTCAGACTCATGACCCACTGAAATTGTAAGGTAATAAATGTGCCTTGCTTTAAGTCTCTAAGCTTGTGATAATTTATTACACAGCAGAAGAAAACTAATACAATAATTTCACTGGCTTGAAAAACTGCCATACTTTCTATCACACTAAATTATATGGGGAAACTGGGAATACAGATGAAAGAGTTGAAGAATTTTCTCCAAGATTAAAATATTCAAATGTAAATATATATTTACTTTAGATCATATTTTTAGTTTTAAGCTACCTTTACTCCCCCATCAAAAAATAACCTCAAGGGTCCTATTTTGAGAGAGAAATACAAATAGCAGTTTAAAGCTACAGAAAATTAGCTATTTTAGGTGTTTGTGATAATAATCTAGAAGACCATAATGATTTAAATATATGAGTTTTTGTTCTTTTATTCTATTTTCACTCTTAGTTATTGTTATTATTCAAAATGTTGGGACATTATTTTCCAAATTAAACATTTCAATATTTAAATTTTATAGGCTTAAGATGGATTTATTTTATCTATTTTGCCAATGGGCCCTATGATTTTTACTGTGCCCTATTTCTGAAACTTTTCTGGAACTTATAACTATATAACTACACATAATTGTATATACATGCACTCTATAAGTATTTATGGAATAGAATAAAAAACATACTCTGAACTCTCACAGAAAAAGACTTACATAGCAATACAGCATAGAGATCCTGACACCCAACACATAGACATGTTTTTAATAAAGACTCAGTCCAGTAGATAATTAATATCTTCCCAATGTCTGTATATCAAAGTGTGAGTACAGTAGGGAATAAAGGATAGTATTAAAGTCTTATTCCCAAGTAATTTCCTCTACTTCTTCACCCACATTTGACTGAGTGGTATTAAGAAATTCATGTTTTCAAACTAGCTTTATTCAAATTTTCAATTTTTTCCATTTTTCAAATATTTTAAAATTTCAAATTAGCTGAGGGTAATGTATGAATATTTTGTATGTTGACATTATTAGCTATATTTCCAATTTAATTATAGTTTTATTAGAATAGTCACATTCAATCATTTTTCTATTGTTTCTGACTTCTTTTGAGCTTCAATCAGTCAAGCAAATGTGATAGAGATAGCAATAACCATAGAAGCAAATATCTTTATAACAAAATAAGTCTTTTTAGTAAAAGACTTTGTCAAAACTTAAGATAGAGAATAACTCAAGGCCACTGTAACTTTTTAGGTCTATATTTTAATGACCAAATTTTCATTTGACTTGTGTTTCAAACAAACAGATATGCTTTTTAAAACTTCTTTCTTCCTAACTTTAAGACACAGAAAATCCTTTTCTCAGTGATCATTTCCTCTCCAGAAGGGTAATAAAAGGTTTTTTTTTCAATGTCCTTAATTTGACAAAAAAATCGCTAACATTAGATGATGAAGCGATAACACAACAGTGGGGTGTTTGCCTTGCACAGGGCTTGTCTAAGAAGGACCTTGGTTCGATCCCTGGCGTTCCATATGATCCCTTGAGCCAGGAGTGATTTTTGAGCACATAGCAGGGAGTAACCCTTGAGCATCACTGAGTGTAGCCCAACACACACACACACACACACACACACACACACACACACACACACACACACCACTCTATGGGCCAGAGAGATAGCACAGATGCAGGGCATTTGCCTTGCATGTGGCTGACCAAGGATGAACCTGTGTTTGATCCCTGGTGTCCCATATGGTCCCCCAAACCAGGAGCAATTTCTGAGCGCATAGCCAGGCAGGAGTAACCCCTGAGTATCACAGGGTTTGGCTCAAAAAAGCTAAAACCAGCAAACAAAAAATCACTAATATTAATCATTGCTTCCAAATTTGTGTTCATTTTGATACATTATATTACATTGGAAAGCATGTGCTTATAATAACATATATGAAAATATAACAAAAATATATAAATATTTATATATATAATACATATAATCTTTTTATAAGCTACTAAAACAAATTAAAGAACACCCAGTATTAAATCATCAACCTTTCTATTTAGATAATTTGAGTAAATTTTGTCTCTTCGGATGTCGACATCATATTCCTTTCTCACACACACAAAAACCATATTTTAAAAGTTAGCCACTTCCTCTCTGAGCCATTTAAAAATATGTTGAAAATATTAGGTGAGAAAGGTTAATGTTAAAATAATGCAGGCAAATGGTGGCTAATACAATTGAAATGATGGATGATCACTTGACTGTTGTCTCTGGTGAAGATTCAGGGTGTTGATGGGCTCGACATGTGGTGCTGTTATCTTCTATTTGTCATAATTACAGAATAGATTTCAGGTCATTTGCCGAGGAAGAGCTTCTGGAATTTATTATTTAAATGGAAACCTTTCTCTGTCTGGAAATCTTTGTGTGATCTTTTATCATTTGAGATAGATGAACTCTCATCACTGACAAATTGAGTGAAGCTATCATTAGTTCACAAAGGGTATATTCTGCAAAGTATCATTTCTCACTGCTCTTAAATCCTATGTGCTGGTTATTTTCTCTCTGTTTTGCTCATAAAAATGAGTGCATATACATATATGCATACATATCTATACATAACAAAAAAATCTATACATGTTGTTAGATTACTAGGCTAGAATATTCCTTAAGATCTTCCACCTAACATGTCCAGTATTCAATTGCCATAGGAAAAACACACTGTACCTATTTACCAGGACTTATTTTCTAAATCTAAGAACACTGTAATCTAGAGAAGATGATAAAAAATATCAGGGGTCTCTTAGAAACTAATAAACTTCTGTAGCTTTCTTGAGAAGAAAAATTATTCATATTTATCTAATATTAATGTCCATTCTCCATCATTTATCAAATAGTTTTTATTTTAACACACATTATTTTATTATTTAATCTCCACATTTTTGTGCAGTATTATTTTGTTATTCTATAGGAATAAAATCTAATGAAAGTTAAGGTTGATCATAAAATCATGTTTAGGTCACAGTAATATTACAAATGATAGGATTTTTGATTCAATATGGCTTACCTTGATTCCCAGCGCCATATATCTCCACCCCTACCCCAGTCTGCAAGAATAATTTTTTCTGAGCACAGAGAGAAGAATAAACCTGGAGCACTGCTGGCCAATGATCCCAAGATAAAAATAAATAAAAAATAGAAAAATAATGTTGATTTTATTAAAAGATAATATGGCTTCTATTTCTAAATATTATTTTATCATCAAGTATTTTTTATATTATTTTTAAATAATAATCTTTGGTGTCAGTATATAAAAAGGTATCATGATATATTTTAGCTTTATAGACAAAGATTTTGTGTCTTAAGAATCAGCAAAAGGGGCTGGGAAGGTGGCGCTAGAGGTAAGGTGTCTGCCTTGCAAGCGCTAGTGTAGGATGGACCGCAGTTCTATGCCCCGGCGTCCCATATGGTCCCCCCAAGCCAGATGCGATTTCTGAGCACATAGCCAGGAGTAACCCCTGAGCGTCAAACGGGTGTGGCCCCCCCAAAAAAAAACAAAAACAAAAACAAAAAAAGAATCAGCAAAGAACAAGTCTATCATATTTATCAATAAATGGCTAAATAAATATCTACTTTGAAAATGATGAGCTGAGTTTTGAAAGGGGTATATTTGATCTTTCAAGATTTTTGTTACCAATCTCAACTTCTGTAAAGCAACATTTTGGTCACAGATATTGAATGGATTATAACTATTTTTGTGGTAAGAACTCAATCATAAGTATCAATGTGAGAACACCATGGGCCTCATTGAATTTCAGAATCAAACTAACTACCCAGCTCTTTAGTTACACAATACTAAATCTAGTCATTCTGGTTGTCTGATTGTTACATAAAAGAATTATACTGTAACTGAATTTGACAAATTTTATAAATGTTACTGAAGTAAAATTAGACTGTTTAGAAAGATGCTAAGTAAACCTCAAGATTTTCTACCTATTCTTTTTTGTTTGTTTTTGTTTTATTTTTTGGGCCACACCCGGTTACGCTCATGAATTGCTCCTGGCTATGCGCTCAAAAATCGCTCCTGGCTCTGGGACCATATGGGATCCTGGGATCCAACACAGGTCCATCTTGCATCAGCTGCAAGCAAGGCAAACTCCCTATGGCGGTGCTTTTGTTCTGGCCCAATTTTCTCCTTTTATCTTATAAATAAACAAACAGTGAGTGAATTGATAGAAGAATTTGACAGTCGAACTTTATTTTGGAGAGGAATATAAAAGTTGAATAAAAACTAATAAATATTTTTAATCAAATTCTTTCATTAATAAAAGCTAACATTTATTTAGTCCTGCCAATATTTATACATATTGATATATTTAACTTTTAGATTATCTATAAAATTTTATCGCAACTATTTATATTATGCTTTTAAAAGTGCATATATTTAATAAAGTTTGAACTAGTATCGACAATCAGGCAGTTATTCCCTAGCCTTCTGTTTTATTAAACCTTCTAACATTTCTTGTATGGGAGATGAACATCTAAAAAAATTAAATTTATTAAAGAAAAAAATTTAAGTAAAATTACAAATAAGATTGAAAATTATAGGGGCCCGGAGAGATAGCACAGCGGTGTTTGCCTTGCAAGCAGCCGATCCAGGACCAAAGGTGGTTGGTTCGAATCCCGGTGTCCCATATGGTCCCCCGTGCCTGCCAGGAGCTATTTCTGAGCAGACAGCCAGGAATAACCCCTGAGCACCGCTGGGTGTGGCCCAAAAACCAAAAAAAAAAAAAAAGATTGAAAATTATGATTTTTTAAAAGGGGAAGAAAAATATTGCATAAGAAGCAATCAGTAAATTGAAGTAAACACACCCACTGTAAAGTTCAGAATGAGAGACTCAGACAGAAAACTTAAAATAAAAAAGAAGCCACACAAGAATATTAATCACAGAAAGTTTTATTGAATTGTTGAAAGCAAATAAAATTTGCTTTAACTATAATCCATCTCACAATGGCTAAAATAAGTAGATTGGCTCAATTTAAAATTTATTATAGGAAATTATACCTTTGAAGTGCTTGACAATAAAATTTAAATGTGCTAGGAGATATGAACTAAAATAAATCTTTTAATAAATGTGAATGGGACTATTCTAAGTGGTATAACATGGGATAAATGTAACAAGAATAAAAAAATTCCTAATTATGCAATATTGCAAATAAAATGAAAAAAATGAAGAGAACAAAACCCAACCAAAAATATGATTAAATCTACTCTGGTTCCTTTCCAGAATTTATATTAGTTGCAGTTCGCAATCATTTTAACCTTAAATTGGGTCTATAGACATTATTTAAAAAAAACACAACACAATAACAAAAAGTGAACATTTACTTTAATTACCATTATTTATAATAATGATAATGATGGCACACCATGCAAACCCTCCACTAAAGTGTCCAATTTTCTCTACTATTGTCTGTGTCCCCAACTCCAAGCCCCTCTCATTTTCCTGGCATACAGAGTAAACTCAGTTCCTTAGATTTTAGGTTCTGTTTCCTTTGACCGTTTATTATGATGTTGCTATGTTTGTTTATATCCCACATATAGGTAAATTCTACTGTGCCTATCACTCCCCTTCTAACTAACTTCACTCTGCCCAATTCTCTCCAGTTTTATCCATATAGAAGCTGATTGTGGTACTTTATACTTTATTGTATCTGTCCATTGTGTACTTGTAAAATAGTTTCTTCATCTATCTGTTCCTGAACAAAATTCTTTTACCCATATTTGGGCTACTGTGAAAGTCTCCCAATTAATATAGGAGTGCAAAATTACTTTTAGAATAGAGATTTTTAGCCCTTGTAGTAGTTACCAAAAGGTGAGATTTATGTATCATATGGAAATAAATTCTAAGTTTTATAAAAAAGTGTACTTTTTATCAAATTGATTAAACCTTAAGTTTTCCTTGTATATTTGTCACTTTTTATCCAATTTTGCATTTAAAAATAATTTATAGGCATGAGAGAGATAGCACAGCAGTAGAGCGTTTGCCTTGCATACTGCCATTTCAGGACAGATGATAGTTCAAATTCAAGCATCCCATATGGTCCCCTGAGCCTGCCAGGAGAAATTTCTGAGCACAGAGCCAAGAGTTACCCCTGATACTGATAGGTGTGACCCAGAAACCAAACAATAAAAAATTTATAAATTAATAAACTGTACAATGTGATGGGGTGCTGATTGAAATTGTATTAAATCTTTTGGTCAATTTGAGTTACCTAACCTATAAATATTAAATCTTTATTTGAATTTTATTTATTTTTAAATGATTGTAAAAATCACAGTAGGAAAATATATAAATGTTACTGAATTAGTTTTTCACTCTAATATTTTGTTTTATACTTTTTGAATTTGATTTCTGATATTTCTTGTTAACAAAATTGTAGTAGTTGTTTCTAGTTGGTTTACTATAGTGATGTTGCCTTATTTACTTATTAAATAAAAGTTTATTCATTATGTTATTCATTATAATGTCACTAGATAAAATTAGTAAATATATGCTTTCTAATTATTTAAAATAATTCCCATTATAATTTAATAGCTGAGTCTTTAAGTACATGAAAGATTGTCAAAAGACTCTCGATAGAGTACAATGGGTAATGTGCTAGACTTGCACACAGATACACAAGTTAGAGTCCCCATGCAAACTTCCTACTTCTTATTTTCTACAGGAGGGACCCCTAAATTTAGATCCATGAGCAAGTCGTGAGCACCTGTGGGTACACTTACCACAAGAAAAAAAAAGAGGAAAGACAGAAAGAAAGAAAGAAAGAAAGAAAGAAAGAAAGAAAGAAAGAAAGAAAGAAAGAAAGAAAGAAAGAAAGAAAGAAAGAGAGAGAGAGAGGAGAGAGAGAGAGAAAGAAAAGAAAGAAAGAAAGAAAGAAAGAAAGAAAGAAAGAAAGAAAGAAAGAAAGAAAGAAAGAAAGAAAGAAAGAAAGAAAGAAAGAAAGAAGAGAAGAAAGAAGGAAGGAAGGAAGGAACAAAGGAACAAAGGAACGAAGGAACGAAGGAATGAAGGAAGGAAAATAAAGAAAGAATAAAGAAAGGAAGGAAGAAAGAAAGAATAAAGAAAGGAAGGAATAAAGAAAGGAAGAAAGGAAGGAAGAAAAGGAAAAGAAGGAAGGAAGGAAGGAAGGAAGGAAAGGAAAGGAAGGAATAAGAAAGAAAGAAAGAAAGAAAGAAAGAAAGAAAGAAAGAAAGAAAGAAAGAAAGAAAGAAAGAAAGAAAGAAAGAAAGAAAGAAAGGAAGGAAGGAAGGAAGGAAGAATAAAGAAAGGAAGGAAGGAAGAAGAAAGAAAGAAAGAAAGAAAGGAAGGAAGGAAGGAAGGAAGGAAGGAAGGAAGGAAAGAAGAAAGAAAGAATAAAGAAAGGAAGGAAGGAAGGAATAAAGAAAGAAAGAAAGAAAGGAAGGAAGAAAAGAAAAAGAAGGAAGAAAGAAAAGGAAAGGAAGGAAGGAAGAGAAAGAAAGAAAGAAAGAAAGAAAGAAAGAAAGAAAGAAAGAAAGAAAGAAAGAAAGAAAGAAAGAAAGAAAGAAAAGAAAGAAAGAAGAAAGAAAGAAAGAAGAAAGAAAGAAAGAAAGAAAGAAAGAAAGAAAAGAAAGAAAGAAAGAAAGAAAGAAGAAAGAAAGAAGAAAGAAAGAAAGAAAGAAAGAAAGAAAGAAAGAAAGAAAGAAAGAAAGAAAGAAAGAAAGAGAAAGAAAGAAAGAAAGAAGAAAGAAAGAAAGAAAGAAAGAAAGAAAGAAAGAGAGAAAGAAAGAAAGAGAGAAAGAAAGAAAGAGAGAAAGAAAGAAAGAGAGAAAGAAAGAAAGAAGAAAGTAGGAAGGAAGGAAGGAAGGAAGAAAAAGGAAAGAAGAAAAAGGAAGGAAGGAAGGAAGAAAGAAAAAGGAAGGAAGGAAAGAGGAAGGAAGTAAAGAAAGTGTTATTCTGTAATATAGACTATTAGATATGTCTTCAGTATTTGTAAGTTACTGCTAAAAGAAATCTTTATTGAGAAGCCCACATTCATAGAAGTAAACTTTAGGATAATCACATATTCAGTATTGATATAATGATATTACAATTAATTATATTATATTTATATATAGTTATATATTATTTATAGTATATAATTACATTATAATTTCTTGATATTTCACAATCAAAGAAAATAAACTTTCACCATTAGTACATTTTATCTGTTCTGTTTTCTCTATTATGGTTCATAGGTAGTTTACTGATCTTCAGTCATTGATGCAAATAAGCCTGTCTTTCAAAAATCACAGACCTCATCTCTGCTGATATATGTTGTTGCTGCCACCCAGTTACTGTCCTCTTCCTTGGTGAGAAGTCTGATTCAATTATGATCTACCTCCTAAATTTCTCATTCTCCAGATGAATGTCTAAAGCCTCACTTTCTAGGTAGGGGAAGCAAAATGGTAACACCAATGACTGCTGGTCTTTGCAATCACCATGAAATGTATTTAGAAAAATAAAATTGAGGGGCCGGAACAATTGCACAGCAGTAGGACGTTTGCCTTGCACGTGGCTGACCCAGGACCGACCTACATAGATTCCCGGCATCCCATATGGTCCCCCAAACCAGGAGCGATTTCTGAGCGCACAGCCAGGAGTAACCCCTGAGCATCACCAAGTGTGGCCCAAAAATATAAATAATAATAATAATAATAATAATAATAATAATAATAATAATAATAAATTAACTTAAAAGAAATTTGATTTCTACTAATTTTTTATACATTTATTTTTCAATAAGAAGAATCAAAAGGTAATGCAAACAATATGATGGAAAGGTAATGTTAAATGGTAAAGAATGAGAAGAGGAAGCTACATTGAAGTACAAAAGTAAATAAGCACTAAAAAAAAGGAGAACATTGGCTTAAAATGTTTTACCAACTAGGTTGTTTAAAACTGCCTAGTTCTATAAATATGGTCGCCATTTACTTTGTGAAACTTTTATTTCATCCACAGACTTGAAATTAACTTTTGTTTTCACCTAACTTTAAGCAGAAAGTATCTCCATGGAAACCATCTAAATGTGGCCGATCATGCTAGCATTAAGCAACTGTACCTTAAAGAAAATGGAGATAGACACAAGTGTGTGAGAATTTTTTTTTTATAAATTTTTACTTCAGAGCAATGAGTTATTTTTGTGCTTGTGAATGTTTTATCATGTCTTAAATTAAAGGTCATACATTATTTAAAATATCCATTTGATGCTATTTTGTAAAGTGAGTTTCCAATATGTTTTTAAGAGATATTCTATAAATGTAGACCATAAAAGGCAGCAAAACGTATGATACAGAATAAAAATGAACTTGTTAATCAAATCACCCAAGTGAATTTCTCAGTGGGCATACAAATGTATGAAATACAGTATACTGTCTTAAAAATATTTCTCCATTTGAGGCTTACCCTTTACTTTCTGAGTGATTATTTTTCTTTTGTATGTTTGTCTGTTTTAGTCCACATTTGGTGGTGCTACAGTGATTAGGGAACTCACATGTTGGTCTGCATACAACACTAGTGCTACATGCATGCAACACATGATCCATTCTGTGCTATCTCTCCAGCACCGTAGATGATATATTTTATGATAAGTATCTCTTAATTTTCTTAAATATAAAATGCTATTTGTGCTTTGTTGTTTGTTTCATCCAACATAATCCTATTTCAAATTGGATTGCAAATGAGATTGGACTTTTGATATCTGTAAAAGATTCTAATTATGCTATAGAACATCTATTTATTAATTTCCCCCACTTTTTAATATTAGTTTTTGCATTTACTATAATTCAGAGAATCAGCCAGATATAGCAAGCTAACATGAGACAGAATATATTTCTAGGATCAATCATTACTAATAATTTTAAGACTACATAGAAACTCAAATTCTGCATGAAACCCTAAGGAATCTTTGGTTTTCAGTGTGCTAAAGCCTTCCTTTGAATAGCAAGAAATTCTCTGAGATCAGATATGAGATCCTAAAAACGATGCAGTCAAAAATATGTACAGATACATTGCTTACATGAAAATTTCCCACAGGGATAATTACAAGAAGACACATTATAAATCTAAATTCCCCACCTTCCCACCACCAATGCCCTATCTTCCTCCTTCCCACCCCAACACCTTTCTTTAAACTGTTTTTTGTTGTTTTCTCCTTCCTTCCTTCCTTCCTTCCTTCCTTCCTTCCTTCCTTCCTTCCTTCCTTCCTTCCTTCCTTCCTTCCTTCCTTCCTTCCTTCCTTCCTTCCTTCCTTCCTTCCTTCCTTCCTTCCTTCCTTCCCTCCCTTTCTCCCTCCCTCCTTCCCTCCTTCCTTCCTTCCTTCCTTCTTCCTTCCTTCCTCCTTCCTTCCTTCCTTCTTGCTTTCTTCCTCCTTCCTTCCTTCCTTCTTGCTTTCTTCCTCCTTCCTTCCTTCTTGCTTTCTTCCTCCTTCCTTCCTTCTTGCTTTCTTCCTCCTTCCTTCCTTCTTGCTTTCTTCCTCCTTCCTTCCTTCCTTCCTTCCTCCTTCCTCCTTTCTTCCTCCTTCCTAAAAAAAGAGAGGAAAACTAAAAAAAGAAAAAAAATAAATCTAAATTCCATGTTCTTGGTCAAAAAATGTCAGATATATCCTAGAATAAAGAAACACATAAATAAGTCTTCCTTGCCAGCAAATGCACAAAATTGTTTGAAGAACAATTCCCATTAGAAAATTACCAAAAAAAAAAGAAAATTACCGAATATATTTGAACTGATAATTTCATTTCTTTATTATTTTTGCTGAAACTCAACCAATAGGAGAATATATATACCATGTTATAGATATCCTGCTTAGAAATTTAGCTTCAAAGATTCTAACTTGGTTATAAAAACAATTATTCGGAAAATATGATTACATTTTATATGACAAATAAATTTTGGTAAAAGCATCATCTTTATGATATAGAGCTTTTCTATACACAGAATAGGTAATAAAATCTATATATGTGTTATTTTATGTCCCTGGTAGTTACTCTATAAAATAATTATCTTTTGAAAAAATAGACTCTAAAGTATTGCTAAATATATAGTCACTAAAAAGAAAATTTAAAATAGGTGTTTGTTTTGCTAATCCGGGTACTTAGATATAGGGTTAACTGGATAGCCACAGACTATAAAATGCTATAATTTAAATTATCTGCATAGATTATATCAAGTTAATATTCTTGAGTTTATTGACATTTGGTAGAAATACTCCTGCTTTTGTGATGATTTCTTTTTTGGGAAAGGCACACAAAGCTGTGCTCAGGACTTACTCCTGGCTCTGTGCTCTCTTCTGGCAGTGCTTAGGGGACCATGTTCAGTGTCAGGACCAAAATGATGTTGACAAAGCAACTACTTGCATACTGTATATTTCTCTGACTTCCCCTAAATCATTAAGTAGGATATGTAGTGTAAATTAACATGCTGTGGATATAATTATACTAATAGTCAATTACCATTACTCCCTATTTATTTACATATTACATATATCTATTATAGATAGTTAAAATTGTATTAGTTTTTCAAGATACTTACATAAAACAAAATGACATCTTAAGGGTACAATGAGCTTTTGGCAAAGGAATATTGGTGCATTGATGTGGTTGTATTATGTTAAAATGTATTTTGAATATGTCATATTTTTCTTACAAAACATCCATCTTCAAAAACTAATGTCTTGATTTAAAATAAAATATAGAAGAAGAAAAAAAGCTAGGCAAATTACTTACATAATAATAAAAGAATTGTATTGAGTACTTTTGGCATCTAATTATATGATTTCTGAGAAAGTATTAAAATGATTTTTAAATGATTTATGCTGCTCAACTTTCCTTTTAAATAATAATGAAAGATATCAGGCACTCTGGTTGTTAGGGTGATTTTGGAACATTGAATATATGCAACCCTATCATTAAAACCACTGTAAAATACCTGGCTTCAAAAAGTCAGTTCAATATTGAAAAAACATTTGCTTTGGACTATTACCTTTTGTCATCCATGAGTATAAATGACCTTTATACATTTCTTAATATTCCATTATGGGAATTTGTGTTAATACTAGAGTTTTCCTAAAAACAGAGCTATAGATTTTTTCTTGTTTTATAATTTTATAACATTTATATGATATAAATATATCTTTATTCTGAACTCTAAAATCTTAATTATAAATTTTGAATCATGATGTTTTTCTTTAATACGCTTTTTATTTTTATTTTACTTCATTTTATTTTATATTTTTGGTTTTAGAGCCACACTGGTGGTGCTCGGGTGTTACTCCTGGTTAGTGCTCAGAAATCACTCCTGATTTGGAGGACGATATGGTCTGTCCTAGGCTAGAAATGGCAAGGCAGAAGACACCTTACCACTTGTGCCACTGCTCCAGCCCTTCAATACACTGTTTATTAAGTTTATTTTTTCATAATTTAACCATATGTCTTATGTAAAACTAACCTTGCGAATCATTTTCTTTGTTGACTATTGATAACTGTTAAATGACTCTTTTATATCCCTGTATTGTCACATCTCATAGTTTGTGCTGATCATTTTGACAAATTTGGGGGGACGATCACATGTGGCAGTGATATTATTTTTAAGATCTTATTGTATCTATATATTTTTATTTTAGATATCTTATTTTCATATTTATAAATCTCTTTTAGATGCCATTAAGATTTCTCTTAGTACTTTAATAGCCTCTTGTCAAATTTTATATTGTACAATTTATAAATACAAACACATATTGTAACTAAATTTTAAAGACTTCATCTTACTTTTTTTTTTTTTTTTGGTTTTTGGGTCACACCCGGCAGCGCTCAGGGGTTCCTCCTGGCTCTATGCTCAGAAATCACCCCTGGCAGGCACGGGGGACCATATGGGATGCCGGGATTCGAACCACCGTCTTTCTGCATGAAAGGCAAACGCCTTACCTCCATGCTATCTCTCCGGTCCCTCATCTTACTTTTTCTGGAAGGAAAGTTTGAGTCACACCTGTCTTGCCAGGGTTTACTCCAAATTCAGTGCTCAACTCATGCTCAGCTGTGTGTAAGGAAACTGCCTTGCTCATTATGCTATTTCTCTGGCCCAAAGACAATTTATAAAAATTCTTAAACTAAGTTGAGGAAAGTTATAGATATTTCCTACTTACTACACCCTGCTTAATGTGGGTTAAGGGTGATTCTTGATTGAAAAACCAACTGGAAGAATTTCTTCTTCTAGAAAAATAGTAAATCAGACTCAGGAGCAAATTCCTATAAGAATTCCTGTCATCTAGGACTTAACCATCTTAGGCCAGTTAATTCAATATTGGTTCCCATCCAACTTGCCTATTCGGTTTGTTCAGAAGTGTTGAAAACAATACATAACTTCAGAAACATTGAATTTGCCTTAAAAAGAACAAAGTAGATACACTACTATTGTATATGCATAATGTCATATGAAATATTGTAAGATGATACCAAGCTTTCAAACCCAAACAAAGGTGGTCCCCCAACTTCCTCTTTCCCTAAACCTCTTCTTTTGGTATGTAAAAGTACACCTGGATTATTCTATCTTCCCCCTCTTGGTACCGGTAATTGGTTTGAATAAAGAAAGGCAAAGTCTGGCTTTTGGCTGAGACACAGAAAGCATTAGGCAAAGACCATGAATGCCATGATTATCCTTTTTCTGGCTGGCTTTTTATTTCTTCGTTGCTATCCTGGTTCTTCAGGCCCATCTGTCTAAGGGTTTAGAAACACAGTATGTGGGGTGAGATCACAACCTGTGGGTTTTTATTTTACAAACAAGTACACTATATAATATGTAATAATTCTCAGGCATAAATTTCAGCTCTATAGTCAACCCAGTAGCATTGGTGTACCACTCTCTTCATGGGGAAAAGTCAGTAGTCAGAATATTTATTCTAGTGTGAACAAACATACTCTTTGAATATGAGCTTGTCTGTCAATGATGGAATAGTTTCTATCCAAACTGATGTTTATAAACTTATAGTTTAACTTATCTACCAATATATTTTATCACATTCCATATGATCAGTTAAAGCACTTCATAGAAATAAAGTATAGCAATGATCTAATAATCTTGGAATTTATTCCTATTATATTAGCCCTACAATAATGGGGTAGTTAGTTTTTTTTTTTTTTTGAATAGTGGTATGGCTATTTTGAAGACTCACATACAGTGTTCAGTTGACAACACACCTGATAAAAATTGCTGAGATTGGTTAGGTTCTCACAAAGTTGAATGTGCTTTATAAGCATCTTGTATATGGATATGAAAAATTGTTGCATTGTGTTCAGACTCAGTTTTTGTTTTGTGTTCAGACACAGTAGTTAAAAAGTAAGTTGCTGAATTGACTAGATGATTAATTTTGGTTGATTAATTTGGGCTGATTAATTTTGGTGAGCATAAACTGCAAACCCATAATAGAAGTAAAAATCTTTCTTTACAATACAACTGATTTCTCATGCCATATCTCTCACTATTTATATTCCCTTTGATTCAAGTGAATGGAATATCTAGGAAGGTAGTCAAGGAATAGAGTAAATGCTTCATGCATGAAGCTATAGGTTTTATTTTCATACTACTATATAATAATCACAACCCACTATCATTAGCACCCTCAAAACATAAAAGAGAAAAGTGAAATGAGTGGGATAAGGAAATAAACCAATTAGGGTAAAACTAATGACCAAGTGTGGGGATCTTCACCTTGCTGGCTTCCCAGGGGTGATGGCTGCTGCCTGCAGCCTGGTTCTAGCTTTCAGTTCAATGTATTTCCTGTATTTTTGTTTGTATTCTCAGCAGCAAGGGGTATCCTTCAAGAAAGAAATAGACCGAGTCATAAGAGAAGATGCAAAAAGGCTCAGGGTCTTCTAGCTTGCTGGACTCTAGTTATTCTTACTGTTTTCTCTTGATGTTCTTGCTGTTCTCTTTTGCTGTTCTCTTTTACTGATCTTTTGTGCTGTTCTACATGCTTTTCAGTAATACCTTGCTTCTCCCATGAGCTGTTTTTATTAGCCATAATTTAACATTAATCATCTAAGGGGCAGATTTAACATAATTAACATACTTGTTCTAATTAACTCAGAAAATGTAAAAGTAAAAAGTGATTTTACAGAGCCTATAATTTTAGAGATGACAACAACCAAGTTCTATTGAAATTTTGGTTCACCTAATGAGTTATAAACAAATAAAGAAATTTCAATTAAATATCAAGTGGCTAACGGGAGAAGAATATACAAATCAATTATTACCATGTGATCAGTTATAATCAGCTTTAAACAGGAAAACAAAAAAACAACATCTTTATTTCCCTTTATCATAAACAGACATGTGTGTATGAGTGTGGGGAGGTAATACCATTATTTTCTTCTCTTTCTTATCTTTTTAAAAATAAAGTTAAAGTATATTAAATTTAAATGATAATATTTACACCAAACCCAAAGTCAACAACAACAAAATCGATACCCTATCTACAATAAGCTATACACAGAGGGGAACAGTTATACTAGCACTCCAGGGGGCAAAGAAGAGAAATATGGGACACATGCTGGGAGGGAAAAGGGGTGGTGGGAGGACAACCCTGGTGGTGGGAATGGCCCTGATTCATTAAGTATTTGGTTACAAGGCAGATATAACATTGTGTTTTGAATGCAAGAGAACATAATAAATGTATTAATTCAGTAGGGTTTATTCAGAGTTTAAGTATAGTTTAAAGATACCTCTATGGAAACTAAATTGTCTAGTATGTTGGTTTTGGTTTTTGGGTAGTCTAGGCAGTAGATTACTCAGATATTACTCCTTAATCTGAGTTCAAGGATGACTCCTGGAGAAGTCAAAACCACGTGAGGTGCTGAGGATTAAACTTGGGGCAGTAGCCTAGGAGGCAAAAAGTCCTACCTACTGTAGTATCTTTGTGATATAACAAATATGTGCATTGGTTAATTTTATGTTCCAACTTGATTAAGTTTTAGTACTCAGGCATTTGATCACAAATACCCTAATATATTTTAGGAAACTAGTTCCTACAGACTGCAGATTTGTCTCAAATGTTAAAGTGCCTGTATCGTATGTGTAGTACTCAAGGTTTGGGCCCACTACTGCATCCTTAAGCATCAATAGGTATAGCTGTGTTGACTGCTGAGTATTTCTAGGCAAAACAATACCCTGCTAGAATGGAGCACTGAACAACCAGGACTTTGGTGGCAGGCTGAGTATTTCTTAGAATGGTCCCAACTCTGAATATAGAATATGAACCATATTAAAATATGTCAGAACTAGAGAATTTATCTAGAGGGCAGGGCACTTGCTTTTCAAGTGACAGACCTGGCTTAAATCCCATGTACCACATATGGTTCCCTAAACCATGTTAAGTCTGAAGTATCTGGAACCAGCTTATATAGCCTTATCATCATCACCATCATCTTCATCATCATCATCATCATCATCACAAATAATGTGTAAATCAGTGAGCTTTGAATAAAGTATATTATTCTATGAAATATGATTTGTCTCAATTTGAAGACCTAAGAAAAGGGTTACTTCTCCCTTACCAAGGAATTTGGGTGCTAGAGATAACACAGTATGTAAAGCATATGTTTTGCAGGCAGCTGACCTGAACTTGGGGTGAGCCTTGATCAGAGTGATGCCTGAGTACAGTTGAATGTTCTGTCAGTCTGACTGACTTTGAACACAAGCTGCGACATTAAATCTTCTGAATCTTCAGCCTGCCAACTTAACTCTGAAGAATTTGTACTTGCCATTCTCAAAACATATATTCTGTCTCTGTCAGTGCATCTATATGACAGGCAAAAAGGTCAACATATAGAATATGAATGCATGACACATAAAGATACAAACAGACAAAATACATTCTTTTATTGTTTTATTTGTGTGGGGAGGGCATTGACAATAATACATATGCTTCCATATTCTTCTTTCTAATTTTTGACCTCTTCTCTAATAAATAAACCTGATTTGGGTACATAAATTTTTTAAGTTGAATTAAATGTTCTTATACTGAAAAACAGTATAAATTTAATGACTAATAGCTGAAAATGTAGAACACCAAAAATATAATGATTAACCTATTTCTCTTGGTTGATAATAAAATAGAATATAAGTTTAGGCAAAATTAGTTCAGACTTTAAATATTATTCATTTGGTTAATATTAAGGACCTATGCTTTATTCATAATGCTATATATCTAAATCAGCTATTCTAACTCTCTAGCCCTAATAAGCACCTTTAATTCTAGGATATAAGTATTATTGTTGGTTTTGTTTTGTTTTGTTTTTAGCCATAAACAGTGATGTTCAAATCTTGCTCCTGACTCCACACTTAGAAATCACGCATGAAGATTCTAGAGAGACCATATGTAGTGCCAGTAAGTAAACCGGATAGAGTGCAAAGCAAGCACCCTTTGCACATTGTTTCTCTCTAGGCCTAAAATTGTTTCTTTAACATAAAGCTTAATCTAATTTAAAAAAAATTAAAGGGCTTACCAAGTAATTTATGTGAATTTGTTAAGACATGTCAGCATGTTTTCTAATCCTGTCCTGAAGCTACATGTCCCTTAAATTGAAGAACATATACAAGACTCTTGTATATGTTGGTAAAACAAAGAGAAATGGAACAAGATCTGGAGAAGGAAATGAGAGATGTGTTCATATTAATGCATTATAACAGATAATTAACATTTCCAGAAAACAATTTTACACTCAATATTCTAGCTGGTATTCCAAAGCACAAAACAAATACCATGATATTACATTCATAATAGCAGCACTTACCATGTCAGAAGTCAGTGTAATGCATGTTACCCTAACCGAAAGCACTTCTGATGAAGGTTGTACTTATTTTGCCTGTTGAGATGAAAGCTGTAATAATAAAACTGTCATACAGGAGGAAATTGTTCTCTCCAAGACTGTTATGAAGCATTGCTGAGTGAAGTGGGTTCTTGTCCTTTCTTCAATCACTGCTAGCATCATTGTTACCAAAATTCAGGTCTGAGCAAAACACTTGCAGTAAATAATGTGTGTATCTGCACCAGATCAACTAGACCTAATTGCAAAAGGAAGAAAAATATATCAAAATTCCAACTTAGAGGGGAACATGTACATGGAGATTAAATTTAGTCTTATTATTAATAATGACAGAGATGTTCACAGAGATAAGGGCAGATACTACTTCCACTTTAAAGAAGTTGCTCATCCATGTTCTGCAATGTGCTGACGATTTTAGCATCATAACTATCACATACCTATACTATCTGACTTAATTTTTAAAAATATATTCTTGGGTAGATATCAAACTTTCAGTGACAAAGGAATCAAAATAAAAAAAGATTCTCAGTCACTTGTAAAATTTGTGGCAAATTTTATGCTCCAAAGCTTACATTGCCCTTGAATTACATTGGATTCTTACATTTCTACAAGATTTGACAAGTTATAAAAATCGATTACTCACTTTCTCCCTTTTTGGAACCATCTCTGTAAATTTTCAGGTGACTTGGCATTATAAAGTTCAAAATTAGTCCCTGGAAAAGCAATCATATATTTCACAATATGAACTACTGTAGATTCAGAAAACAACCACATTAAATGTATGTGTGTATATATGGAAATATGTACATTTATGATGACTCCAAATTGGATGCTTGCTCATAGTTCTTTTCCATAAAAATATTTAATTTCTATTATTTTAAAATTAAAGTTATTCAGTCACAAAGGGGCCTTATTTCATAATGAGCAGTTTATAATATTCCAACAATTAATATCCTGAAGTAATTGATTCTTCAAAGTATATATAATAAAACCTTAGCTTTTGTTTATCTAAAATTGATACACATTTTTCATAAGTTAAATTTACTTTAAATTTGATATTCATTGCATGTTTAAGGAATAGTAAATACAGAATACTGTTTCAAGCAAAATAAATGTGCATATTACTCTCTACTAGCTGTCTCATCTTAAACCAGGTGAATGTGATGTTATTATTCCTTGATAAGTACATTCAGTAAGCTGCAGATGTTGTAAGAACTCATTTTAAAAGGATGCAGGGAACCATCTCAACTCAAAACTTCTCATCTCTAATTGGTCAGTAACAATCTCTGAGTACACACTGGAAAAAGTGTTCAGTTCAGCCTACACCTCTGTCTGCCATATCTGGATGCTACTATAGAAGCTGGGAATTTAATGTCATCTCTTCCAACGCAAATATAAACCAGGTTTCCATATGTTATTCACTACCCTTACATTTTCATACAAAAACTTGAAAAGTAAATGAACTCACTGCAGACTCAGCCCATATCAATGGGTTTTATTTCATAGAAACTACTGCACATCACTTTTTTTTACTGAGTCCCCCTCCCTCTAGTAAAGCCTTCCCCATAAACCTGCATCTTGTGTCCTCTCCCTGTATCCTAGAGAACCATCCCCTAGTTAGAACTTACTTTTTTGCATATAGCTCCATAGTTACTACCACAAAATGCAGAACAATGAAAAATTCACACATACACACAGATACACAAATGAGAAGTCCAGAAATGTTCTCAAGCCCATCAAAAAAACTTGACCCTATGTGAGAAAGACATTCAAGCAACAGTTTCATGATGTTACAGTTAATGAGAGAAGCTCTAGAATTCTCTAGAGAATTCAATAAACTCCAAGCAAGACTGATGCAAAATATTAAAAAAATACATTGAAATGAAACCAAGAGATAAAAATTACAGTAGAAAGTCATGGTAATCTACTTCAAAATGTCAAAGATACTATTAGTAATATTGAAGACCAAACACATGGTATCATTACATATAGAAGAGGTAATAGAAATAACACTTTAAATATGAAGAAAGTTGAAAACTCTTTAATGGATGATTGAAATGATTAAAAACTGAATCAGGCCTTCTGAGATCAAGCAGCAGGTATGAATGTCCACTGTCTTCACTTTTGTTCCTTTTAGTATTAGAAATCCTAATGATCGAATGAACTAGAATAGCTGCCGCCCATGTCTGGTGGCAAAAAATTTGCACCAGTGAAGTAGAGTTTACATTTTATGACTGAAATCCAACTACCAACATGTTTGTAACCATAGTACTTAACTAAAGAAATTTTTAAAAAATAAGGAAATCCTCTTGGGGCCTGCGAGGTGGTGCTAGAGGTAAGGTGTCTGCCTTGCAAGCGCAAGCCAAGGAAGGGCCACAGTTCAATCCCCAGCATCCCATATGGTCTCCCCAAGCCAGGGGCAATTTCTGAGCGCTTAGCCAGGAGTAACCCCTGAGCATCAAACAAGTGTGGCCCGAAAAACCTAAAATAAATAAATAAATAAATAAATAAATAAATAAATAAATAAATAAATAAATGAATAAATAAATAAAATTAAGAAATCCTCTTGATGACATATAAAAGAAAAAAATAAAATGAAAATGAAAAATAAGTCAAATTATTATTATTTTCTGATGACATAATAATATGCTTTCAAGGCCCTAAATAGCATTAGATATCATCAACAATCAAATACTGTAAATAATTAACTTGAAGAGAAAAATTAAAGATACTTCTCAATTCAAAATAGTGTCCACAAATATCAAGTATTTAGGAATCAATTTAACAAAAGATATCAGGGACCCATGTCATAAAAAATTTGTCACTTTTGAAAACAATATGTGCTTAGAAAAATATTCTATGTGTATGAATTGGAAGAATTACTATTATCAAAATGATCATCTTACTAAATTATAATATAGATTCTCTTGCAACTGGTGACACAGACATGGTGGATTAATAACAAAAAATACATGGAATCATTAAATACTAAAAATAGTCAAAGGTAAACTGAGTGTTGTGATACTAAAAATTATTTAATAACCCAACTATAGTAAAATTAAACTGTAGTAATCTAAACAGAATATCCTAGAATAATGGTAAATATCTGACTAATAATTTGAAATTGAAGACCCACAAACAAATTTCCAGATTTATGACCATATAGTTTATAATAAAGGAGTTGGTTATATAAATTTATTAATCTCTTAAAATATAAGTAAATACATATAAACATGAAAATGGATCTATAACTCCAACCATGCACAAAAATTATTTCAAAGTAAATCAAAGACCCTAAAATCATGTTAGAATCGTTAAAATAAATTTCAGAAATTATAACACTCTAACATTCATTTTTCAAAGGTATTCTTCAATGATATAGTGCCATAGGAAAGGCAACAGAAACAAAAATAAATGGGACTATAGCAAATCAAAAAAATCTTCATAGTAAACAAAGTACAGACTGAATCTAAAAGATAGCCAACTGACTGGGAGAATATATTCACACTCAACACATCAGAGAAAGGATATTAGGTTAGATATATATAACACACAGATTGGGGCTGGAGAGGTGGCGCAAGCAGTGAGGCGGTGAGGTATCTGCCTTGCACATACTAGCCTAAGATGGACAGCTTTTCGTTTTCCTGGGGTCCCATATGGTCCCCCAAGCCAGGAGCAATTTCTGAGCACATAGCCAGGAGTAACCCCCACGTGTCACTGGGTGTGGCCAAAAAGCAAAACAAAACAAACAAAAAACCCCACACAGATTAACAACAAAAAAGCCAAAACTATTAAAAATGAGTAGCAAAAATTAAAAGACACTTCTCTGTAGACAGATAGATGACCCCTAGGCAATTTTAAAAATATTTATTACATTTTATAAAGAAAATACAAATTAATACAATGAACTATCATCTCACATCAGTGAAAATGTCCCATATCAAAAATGCTAGAAACAGTGAATTGGCAATGATGTGGTGAAAAAAGAAATCACAATGGTGGAATGCTGTATGGTTTAAGCTTTATTAAAACAGCATGAAGATTTCTCAGAAAACTATAAATAGGGTTGCTATTCCACTTATTGGTATCTACCCCCAGAACTCAATAAAATTTATTAAAATATATATGCTCAACATTATTAATTTAGTAGTATAGCTAATATATGAAATCAACCTTGGTATCCTATGTCAGATGAGTGGATAATGAATGTTTGGTGTATGAATACTACGTGATTCTATACAGCTGCTAGGAAGGATAAAAGCATGCAATTTGCTTCACCTTCTACAGAACTAGTGGGTATAATATTCAGTGAAGTAAATTAGAAGAAAGACAGATACTGGTTAATCTCTTATGTAGATTTATAAGATAAGGGAATGAGGGGCCGGAGAGATAGCATGGAGGTAAGGCATTTGCCTTTCATGCAGGAGGTCATCGGTTCGAATCCCGGCGCCCCATATGGTCCCCCGTGCCTGCCAGGAGCAATTTCTGAGCCTGGAGCCAGGAATAACTCCTGAGCACTGCCGGGTGTGACCCAAAAAAAAAAAAAAAAGATAAGGGAATGCAAGGCAATAAAATACCTTGAATACCCTTGACTCCAGATTATAGATATGAAAAGGTAAGGGAAGAATAATAATTTAGGAACAAATCAAATAGTAATTAGAGGCAGATAGGTAGCAAAGACAGGCATCACGGACTTTTGGTACATCAGTGTAGTAGTGTCATATATGTATAAATCTAAATCATAGTCAACAACACTGTAAGACACAAACTACAATAACCAGTATTAACAATGTCATGATTTGATATGGTGACCATTGGATGGTAGGGATCCTGAGGCATCATTGGTACTTATAGAACTACTGCACCAAACTGGCCACGAGTATGACACTTAAAAAAATAGTTAAACAGGAATATACAGTGAGTGAACATGAATCCTATTTTTTAATATCCACCAGCATTGTTTTCAGTCTTTTTACATGCATTATTCTCTCTGATATAAAATATTGTCATTTTGATTTGTATTTTCTTGATAATGGTGGTGATGAATGCTTTTTTTTTACCTATTTGTTGTCTCTATGACTTAGTTAAATAAATGTTCAGAACCTATCACCACTTTTTGATGTCTTGTTTATTTGGTGCTGAGTATTTTTAGTACTTGGATCAAGGATCTTTATCAGACATATGAAATGCCAACATTTTCTTTCATTCAGCATGCTATCTTTAGATTTTAACAACCATATGCTTTGCAACGGGGAAAATTTATTTGATGTAGCCTCAGGTGCTTATTTCTGCTGTTTTGTTTGCTAGTAATATCAACACATTGAAGATTCTCTGGTACCCAAAGACTAAGCTGATGATAGAAATCCACTGGAATTTCTCTGAACAGGTTCAAATTCTGCTAAATATGGGCATTTTTCCAGCCATGATTATTTGCTGGTTAGTGCTCCTCAATGAAAAGGATTTTCAAAGTATTTTTTGTTTCACTTTGCAACTATCACAGCAAAAAGCGTTGCTGATGACAAAAGTACTCTTTGTACTGAATCCTGTTAAATGACATTGCATGGCAAAATATATTAAAAACTGTAACCTAACTAGCATAATAAAAATAATGTCATAGTATGTCATCTGTAATAAGATTCTTCATATAATTGGCCTGACATCATTTATTGAAAGACCATGTCATTTCAGTGATATTATTTGAAACAAACTTACTTCCACTAAATTATGAGATATTATCAGATAAAATAAAACTAAAAGCACACTACAAAATCACTTTTCTATGCTCTTTAAATACATCAGAATCATGAAAGACGAGGATCCCCAATTAAAGAAGATAACTAAGTATAAGTGTCTGTACTCTGGGGACACAGTGATAGCATAGTAGGTAGAGTGTTTGTTTGCTTTTTACATACATGGTCAGCATGAGAAACCTGGATTCAAAGTCCAGCACCACTTATGGTGTACTGCGTCTGCAAGGAGAGACTCCTGAGCATGGGGCAAGTAATAAGTCTTTAGAATCATCAGAGATGGCCCCAAAACAGACAAAAATGCTGTAAGTCTATAACTGGAGAGGAGATATAACACAAAGGGTAGGTACTTGCTTTGCATGCAGCTGACCTGTATTTGACTTTCAGAACCCCATATGGTCTCCTCAGCCCCACCAGGTATGATCCCTGAATACAAAACCAAGAGTAAGTCCTAAGCCTTATTGTGTGTCCTATCCCCAAAATAAAGAACAATAAAATGATTCTAGATTTCAAAAGGACCTTAATATTAGGCTAAGTTTAAGTTAAGTCTTTAGTGTAGTTGATAATATTTGTTTATGCAATTCTTACACCAATATCCACATGAAAATGCTATTATGCCTACTCCATAAAAGAGGAAAGCTAGGTCTAACATAAAAAAATTCAATGTCTTATTCTTATAATAGATCATAGCTATAATTAAAAACACACAAATTATGTGATTGTAATCTGCTCATTCATTCAATAATCTATTTGGTAGTGGTGGTTGATAGATATTCTCATAGAAGTTATTTATTTATAACTTATTTATTTAGCAATAAATAAAATAGATTATTTTACCTGTGAAATAAGAGAGTCAATGAGTAAGTTAGAAACCAATATCAAAATAAGAAAGATAATTCTATGGGCTGAGCACATGCTATGTATGCAAGAGGCTCATGTTCTTGAACCAGCACTGCATGGCAAAAAAGCACTAGCAAGAGTCTTCCAAGAAATAAGCAAGTAGCCTCCTAACATGGCCAGGTATGGCTCAAACCATCCATCTACCCTATAGTAAAATATGGTCTATGTAATTAAATTTTGTGAATATTATGAAACTGAATGGATTATGTAGTATTTTAATTTGTTTTGTTTGGGGGCCATACATGGTGGTGCTCAGAGCTTAATTCTGGCTCTGTGTTCCACTCAGGTATCACACCTGGCAGCAACCGTATAAGGGCCCCAGCCTCACAAGTGTACAAGTTCCTCTTCCCTAGATTTTTACAAATTCATGATTAAAAACTCCACTCAATGAGTTTGCACTTAACCTTAATAGGGTCAGAAAAACCCTCACGGAAGAAAGCGGGTTCACGAGGCGAACAAATATGAAATATGAAATAATTTTGACGCCACACAAAATGCATTGTATGGGGACCCAGGTCCATGAGACGAGAGACAATTTTACTTTTCAGCCGATGACATTGTAAGCACAACTCTGGTATGCAAGGTAATTTCAGGGAAAACAAAAGGCAGAGGATCCTTAGGAGGGACAACACAATGGTATGGGACCCTAGAATCTACATATCAAATAACTATCTGATGTAGATGAGAAAGAGCCCTGCTAGAGGTAATGCGAAACATGAGCTGGAGATGTTTTTTGAGTTAGCATAAAACAGGTTTTTCAAGGAACAGGAGGAAAGAACCCGGTTCTGCAAGCAATGCTTTTGCAGTGGCTGGAAAATGGATTTTTGGGGGGACGGAAATTAGAGTTTACCATCATGGAGCTAGACCCAAAAAATCAAGTTGCTGGCACCAGGCTATACTCGATCTAAGAATTACAAATAAACTAGCCAATGGGGAGCTTTTGGCGGGCTTTCTTTGGTGAAATTTCTTTGTGACTGCAGGATAGAATTTATGTAGTAGAAAAGGAGACGAAATCAAGTAAAAGGAAAAGAGAAAAAGTAATGTTACAACCATGTCAGAAATATAGCCAGTAATCCATGCAAAGGTCAATGATTGACTTCTCCAACGGGACTTCTGGCAGATATTCCTTGGGAGGAAAATTAGGCACTGCACCAGGAAAGCCAAAAGCCATGTCTGGTGCGTGCTTCTCTAATAAATAGAGACATGCATGCTGCATGCCTCTACAACACATAGTGACTCGAAAATTATAGGCAATATAAATAATATACAATATTATTATAAATAAAAATATAATGTATAAATAATAAAAATTTAAATATTAATTAAAATCATTATTTGTTATAATTAAATCATTGTTTTATTATAATCAAATAAAATTATTTTTATTTAATTATTAAATTAAATAATTTAAAGCATAATGATAGAAATAATATGAAAATTACTATATTGTATTTTATGCACTGAGAGGAAATTTACTGTTGGGTTTGATTATTTGGGAAAGTAAACTTTAAATGAGGCTTCTCTAATTTTTTGGGGGGCAAATCATAAGAAAATGAAGATGAGCTAGTACTGGCTTACAACACGTTGAAATGACAAAATGAGTTTTATGGATGTATTTGATGATGAGAAAGATGGAAAATGTCTTAAAATTTCATTGATGTAGACCAATAGCAATATATGGCTATACTTTGGTCTTATAAATGTTGGGAATGCAATGGTATTATGTTCAGTGGTGTGGGAGAAAGGTATACTCTGAAAAAAATGATACCCATTACACTACATTAAGGAAAATTAAAGATTCAAGTTTACTTTCCTCCTGCCCCTCAAGTTTTCCATTCCTACATGAACAGTTGCAATATTTGCTTCATTCAATAAATTTCTAAGCTGCTTAGGCCTCTTTTAACTTTGGTGGATGAGAGCTTCAGATTAAAAATCTTAAATTCATGTGCTCACTTTGTCACTATCATGTAATTAAGAAGAAAAAAGTAAAATGTGGCATACTGAGCAGTCATCAGCAATTTATTCAAAGAAAATTTTATATTATTTGTCTACATACATAATTAAGAGATCTTCTGTAATGACATATTTATGTGTAAATACTAATAATAAGGGTATAATCATATAGGCATATATAACAATATTCATAAGAAAAATTAAATAGATATGTTTAATGGCTCTGAATCTAGCCACGAATCTGTTAGTAGAAGAAATGCATCTTTAGTGAAAGTTGAAGGATAATACCACCAACATTAGTTATTGCAGAGAACAAAACTTGAATGTAGCAAAACTATGTATTTGTGTGGGTATCAGAAAACAAATCAAGGAGTCGGAATGATCATACAGATAGTGACAGAAAGAGGAGGGAGAGAAGACATTTTTTAAAACAAAGGTTTTATTACTAATAATCAATTTGGAATCCTTTTATTTTCAAATTTCTTGATTGAATTTACCTCCATAGCAGTCATTTTTGACAAATAAGTTATCATATATGATTATCAATCTAATCATATATATATATGGGGCATTTCTTTAACTTTGACATTTTACTTTTCTAAAATATTACAGAAATTTCTTTTCATAGTATATTTTCTCTTGTTGCTTACTGCTGGTTCACTTAATAAGCTTTCTATAAACTCCTTTACATCATATCTTCAAACCTTTATTGGAACTCATATCAGTGACATTTAATTCTGAGTAAACAATATTTTAATCATTGGTTGTTAAATTCTGATAAAACTACTCTGTCATTAAAATCAGTTAGAAGTTGAGGTGAATTATCACTTTAATTCTTTCTTTTACATGTTTTTTGTCTTGTTTTGGTTTCTCTCTTTTGTTTTAGAAGTATTTAGATAGGGGGGAGGGGAAGAAAAACTAAAAATATGTATTTAGATAGGGAAAAAAAGCTACCCATCACTTCAATTTTTATAGATTGTGGTAGTCTTTACCAAAAACCTATAATACTTATTTTTCCTTTGATCAAAATAAATCTGAGGTTCAGAGGATCTTGCCCAAGGATATGTGAACAATCAAGTTATTGATCTTCTATTTAAATTGAGATACATTAAAAAATAACAAAACAAGATTGATCTTTTTGTGCATTCAGAGAAAGAAATGATTGCTTTCTTGCTGCATTAACCAGGACTCTTGAGGTTAGAAAATCAAACAAAAATCCAACTTGAGATTACTTTCACAATTATTAGGAAATATTGTTCAATTATTTTAGAACCATAAGTACCTATATGTTACCTGGTTACTGAAATACTTAGAGAAGTATGGATCCTTTTGTCTTATATCTGCCTTTCTCTGCAAGCCCATTTAAATATATTGTAGACAAGTTTGCTAACAATTGCACTGAAGATGAAAAAAATAAAATTCATAGTTATTACTTTCATTTCTGTCATTTGAGTAGAATCTCTTTTCTAGTTCAAATCAATAAGATACTAAGATACTTTTGATCAGGTGAGGTTGCCCCCACAATTTATGTGAAGTGGGGAAACAGCATCTCAGAGAAGGAAATATGCCACTTTCACTCTACACATTTCTGCTACCTCAGAATGACAGGGCAAATCTAGTACTGTTAATCTTGCTATTTGCAGGAAAATGATTCAGGTATCAGTCCCCAATGACTAATGTCAAGTGGAAAGGACACAAGCAGCAGAAAAGCAAAGTCATTCCTATATCTTTTTTATTATTATTTTTGAAACTATAGTGATTTACAAAGTTCTTCATACCTGCTTTTCAGACTTACAATGTTTCAGGGCAAATCCCACCACCAGTGACGATCTCCCTCCAACATCCCATGTCAGAGTCAATACCATGCCACCATCCCTGCCCTTCAGCCTACCATCATAACTAGCACATTTTAAGTTTTGAGTTTTAAAGTTTAAATCTCATTATTTTATTATTGTTGATTCTAGCTTGGATATTTAGCTCTGTTATTTTAACACCACCAATGTGCCTGAGACCTTTTGGCTTGTGTCTCCCATCTTTTTATATCAGAGTTTTTCCTCCTCCACTTAATTTTTTTCCTTTTCCTTAATATACTCTGGGGTCAAGTGTGTTCTATACAACTCCTATGTAAACTATTGCATTTCTCATGAAGTTATTTTAAATAAAGCATATTTTTTCTTTTCTCAATTTGTAGAGAGACACAGAAATATGAGTCAGAAAAAATGATTTGAGTTCTAAGGTTTATATAGGTTTCTCCCATCTTACACCAAAGAAAGTTTTCTATCTAGGCAAGAGTCCATTTCTAAGGTGGTTGCCAAGGGAGAGGATAGGGTTTAATTTATGATCTTCTTTCTTGACATTTCTTTCCTGGCCTTCATTCTTTTTCTTTTTTAAATAATTTTTATTGTGACCAAGTGAATTACAAGTCTTTCACAGTTATATTCAAGGTACATATTGACAATGAATTTAGGGCCATCTTCACCACCAGTGTTGTCTCCGTCCACCCCTGTTCCCAGCATACATCTCATACCTCCGCTCTTTGCTCTCTGGACTGCTAATGTAACATGTCCCCTGGAACTTCTCCCTGAGAGGTGCCAGTCTTCTTTGGATCTGATCTGGCTTCTTTTGATCTGATCATCAAGCTAGGTCACTAGTCATTTTTTAAAAGTAGCTGGCTTTATTTTTATTACTTCAAGAATTCGGTGCAATTTGGAGGAAGGGTGGGGGGTGAGGTCAGAATCCTTACCTACCTGCCTCCATCAAAAGAAACATAAATTCTAGAACTTAAACAGGAATTCCAGGTTTGTCACCTTTTCTTCAAAAAAGATATTCAGGGGGAGAGAAGCATTGAAATATAAACAGATTTTATTTTGAAATTCTGAGGAAGGCGATGGAGAGGGGGGAGAGAGAGACAGAGAAGAGAGACAGAGAAACAGAGAGACAAAGGACAGAGAGAACTCTGATACACATCACAATATAAAAGTATGAAAGTACACGACTCAAGAAAGAAGATGCTGATGACATGTTCATGTACCTGTATATAGGCAACATATATGCTTACCTCCTTTGTTCTAAATTTGCTTTTGTAAAGTTTCTCTTTACCTTCACTCGTGGGCTTTCTCCATAAGTAAGAGTCCTATTGTTAGGGTGGTTTCCTTGGGGAATAGTTGGAGATAGTTGATGGTCTTTTTTGATATTCCTTTCCTGGTATTTTGATCCTTCTGCAGCTTCTTGGCTGCAGGGGATCCAGCATTCTCCAGAACTTTAGTGGTTCCAGACAAAGGTTCTAAGTGAAATATAGTAACTCCTTAAAATCCCATCTCTTGGTTTTATTGTATGCCAAGAAATTTTATTACCTTTATCTCCCAAGAATCTAGTGCCAATGAGATGACCATCCCTGTCTGGCTCACTAAAAGATTTCTTAGTGGTCTTGACTATGACCAAGAGGATAGGTAAAAGATTGTGATAGGGTTGTGAATAGATCCAAAAGAAGAGGATATGTGTGCATATGTGTACATGTGTGTGCTTGCATACGTGTGAGTGTGTCTGAAGTAGAAAAAGGAGGAAAAAGAGAGGGTGTAGTTAGTAGAATAAAGTCAATGAGAAGTTTAAATTCACAATAAACCACTTTTGTTTTTGGTTTTTGGGTCACATCCAGGAGCACTCAGGGGTTACTCCTGGCTCAACGCTCAGAAATCGCTCCTGGTGGGCTCGGGGGATCACATGGGATGCCGGGGTTCAAACCACTATCCTTTGCATGCAAGGCAAATGCCCTACCTCCATGCTATCTCTCCAGCCCCAAAATAAATCACTTATAAAGCTAATAATGCTCAGCTTTCTCAAAAGAATAGGATAATTACAAACTTCATGTTGAAGATCTCAATTTTTTACATGCAAAGAGAAGTTTGAATTAAGAAAATTTAAATATTATCATTTTTAACAAAAATACTCACTAATTTGTAAAGAATGAAAAAGCCCATTTTAATGTAACAAAAACTACTTATGCTAAATTATATGAGTCTTCAATATATTTACTTTTTATTAAGTGCATAACTATATAATTATGAAGAACTCAATACTGGTGACAACAATGCTCTTATTTCTCTTCTCTGATTACAGAATGTTTTGCCATACAAATATTCCATGCTGTCAATTTCAACACACTAATTATCATACTGCTTTAAAGTCCAAGTTTAACTTCGTATCTTCCTGTACAAGTGTTAATTCAATTCAAAATATATTGTTGTAACATCTCTATAATTTCTTACACCCAAGAATGAAGGTGCAATTATGCTTGTTAACAATGTGGAGTGCTTTAAGAGATCTACTAGGAAAGCAAACCACTTAGGAGTTGTAAATCTCTATGTAATCTGTTTTTAAATTACTATCTAAATACAAGCAGAGGAAAAAAGAAAAAACTCATGTGTTATTCCTTAAAGTTAAATTTCCCAACCATAGAGAGAACCTCTTGGTGTTAATAGTTGTTCGTCAAGTGTACTTTGTCAAAATTTAATCTTTCAGTCTGGGAAACCATAATTACTAGATTTTATTCTATTGTCCTGTCTGAGGGCCTAGGGACCTACTTGAAAGAGCCCTCTTTATGAAAGCCTTTTTACGTATCATAAAAATAACTCTCCATTTTTTAAAGAAAGTTTATAAAGAAATAAAAATTTCTGCTAAATAGAGGGAAGATAAAATTGTTCAAAAACACCCATACAAATGCATAAATATCTCAAATGATCTCAGTATTGTAGTTGTTTATAGATTAAAAATAATCTTCATGCGAGTAAAGCAAAATAATGATGCCTCATTATAGTTCTTCTATCAATGTAATCTGAGTGGAAATACATTATTTTTATTCATTCAGAGTATTTCATTAACTTTGTCATTAAACTTTTTGTGACTAAAAAGGATCACTTATATTTGATCTTGAAACAGTTGAATTCAGGTTTGCTAATTCCAATTTGTCAGGCAGTTCTATAAGATTAAAGATTTAAAAAAAGTTAGCCAAAATCATTTGATGTGTTATCAGTATTGCTGCATATGAGGAAAAGCTTTGTGATATTTTAGAGGTCAAAATATTGTTTTAAAATATTCTTGGAAAAATTGGGGCTGGTGGCGCTAGAGGTAAGGTGTCTGCCTTGCAAGCTCTAGCCAAGGAATGGACCACGGTTCGATCCCCCGGCATCCCATATGGTCCCCCCAAGCCAGGGGCGATTTCTGAGTGCATAGCCAAGAGTACACCCCTGAGCATCCAATGGGTGTGGCCCAAAATACCAAAAAATGTTCTTTGAAAAATAAATGAATAAATGAATTAAAAAATGGATGGGACTTGGGCCAAGTGGTCTTAGGAGCATTGAGTGGAAATTAAAAATGGTCAGACCTAAATATCCAAACAATAAAATCAAGAGGCCCAAATTACTACATGTTATACACAAAAGAGATCTGTTACACTAGCAGTCTTGGGGCCTAAGGATGGAGGTATGGGATACATGCTTGGAAGAGTGGCAGAGGCAGGTCAACATTGATGGTTGAATCTTCTGAAACTCTTTGAGGGAAGGCTGTGGGCTGACAGGTCCGGGTAAGGTTTAGGACTGGCATTCCATTCCTGCAAAGAGCAATTCCTCTTTCCAACAAGAATTCAATGCTTCCAATTAGTTGCAGGGGTCAACTCCTACGTGGATCAGACCAAGTGTAGTTGGACATCAGTGCAGTTTGACAGCCAACTGGCTGTTGAGCTGAATAGAGTTGAGGTCATTGTAGACTCTATCATTACTTTATTACCCAGCCATTCCCTGATAGCAGAAATTGAGAGGTGGGGGAGAGAGAGAGACAAAGAGAGAGAGAGAGAGAGAGAGAGAGAGAGAGAGAGAGAAAGAGAGAGAGCAGGTGATTCCCTTTTCTGAGCTGCTGCCTTTATCTTTGCCACTTGGGGATTTCCATTGGCATCAAATAGTATTGAAAAATGACAATTCCTTGAAATTGCAATACAGAACCAATTACCAGCTTAGTGGTGGTAGAATGGGGCGGGGTGGGTTAATGACAGGTGGGGTGGGTGATGAGGAGAATAAAGACAGGCCAGAAGAGAAAACATATAATGAAACTGCTGGAAGATCATGAGCACTTTCGTTATGTTGGTGCATATTAAAATTTTAATACTAAGAGATAATAAATAAAAATGAAATAAAATATATATTCATAGAATCATAACTGGATCAAAGGAATCTTATGTGCCATAGTTATTCACTTAAAACTATTTTATACAACAAATGTACATCAAATAAACATAACACAAACAAAATTCATGCTTTCCATTGTCTATTAACTTTCAAATTATTCTGGTCAAGTTTTACTTTGAGAGATAGATGTTTTGTTACCCATAGGGATGAATGATTATATCTGGATGGAGAATGATGCAGTTTCACGAAGACTCTTTAGTAAAGAAATTTGAGGCTAAAGCTTTAACATCCTGAATATTTTAAAGATCATATTAGTAGAAGAAACACTAAAACTATGTTACCATTCTAGAAGAGATATATGGAGATATAATAGCAAAAAAAAAAAGTAGTATTGTGAGGGGAATTGAGAAAAACTCAGAAGTGAAAAACAGCTGACAAGGACTTATTAGTATCAAAGTGATAAAAAAACAAGGCTTTGAAGATTTACAGTCATGAGAGGAGGTAAAAACAAGGTAGAAAAGATTTATGGTTATAGAGAAACCCAAATCACTAGAGCGTAGAAACTGAAGCAAAACAGTTTAATGCAAACCCTTTGTTCTGAAAAGACATATCAGTTTTAACTGCAATTATGCTTGTGTAAACCTGCTTGCTCTCATGCTTGATTGTTTACTTCCACTTTTGAAGACATAAAAAGGCAGTGGACAGTCAGGACTGAGACATTCCAGGGCTACCTAAAATCTTGGTCTATGCAAATAAACTCCTTTCTTTTTCTTCCAGCCAATTTGACTATAATCTTGATTCTTTGACTCTTCCTAATTTAGAGTTCTTAGCAGTTTCAAAAATGAACTATTGGAAATAAGAAATAGTCATTATATAAGGGTATTATCGGCAATCACAGAGAAATAATGATCAGAGTGAAATGCTTAATATCTGTGTAGCATTTCTTTGATTCTTTTTTGAGAGCTGTTCTCCACGCAGTGCTCAGAGGACCCAGGGTTTCTTCTAGAAATACTTGGTCAGTCAGGTTAAATAAGTCAATGTAAAGACCTGGGCAATGCAGGACTATTCAGACCCTACTGTACTGGCGATGAGAGTGGATGACTAGATCCATTCCAGAATGCAAAGGTTTTTAACAAGGTCGTATCCTATCCACTGGTACACCATGCAGAGGGTAGTGGGGTCTTATACAGAAGTTTCTATGTTGTAGGAAAAGATAAGGCTTGGAAAAAGATATATTTTCTAAGGAGTTCTAGATCTGTCACTAAATATATGACTTTAAAATTTAGATTAATCTCTGAATTCTACTTCCATATCAGAAAATGATTATAATCATTCACATATATTATTATCCTTAGATAAGTTTGCAGGTGATGATTTTGATTTTTGAAGAATTTTCTTTTGTCTTCTTACTAGGATTAGGTTAGAGATTTAAATATATTCATTCAGAAGAGAAAAATCCAATAGTCTATGTGACATATAGAAGTAAACAGTAAATTTTACTTATAACCTTAAACTCTCATTTTTAGGCCAGGTACTGATAGGATAAACATTCCACAGAAAGATTGATTTATGAATCTACAGTTTCCTGTTTGCTTTTATTTTCTTAATTCCATGAATACCAATTAGAATTTTGTCATGGAGGAGCCAGAACAATAGCACAGCAGTAGGGCATTTGCCTTGCAAATGGCCAACTCTGGACGAACATGGGACTGATCCCCAGAATCTCATATGGTCCCTGAGTCTGCTAGGAGTGATTTCTGAGTGTAGAGTCAGGAGTCATCCCTGAGTTCCACTGGGGGTAGCCTCCCCAAAATACAAAAACAAAAACAAAAAAATATTGTCATGGTCTTAGCAACTTGACTGAAAGAGTATAAAATTTTATGTTGTTGATAGAGAAATGGATTCTCTTTCTTATTCATTTACATCAATTAAGTAATGATAACATGCTTGTCATTAGGCCTAGCATTTATACATATTACATTTCTAATATTACCAAATCATAGTTAATTTTATATTTTACATGTTACAGAGTAAAGAGTAAAAGATAAATCTCCATGTGTTTGTCTGTTCTGAACACCTCAGTATATTGCCTGTCTTAATCATTAAAAAATTATCCCTTAAGGCAGACAATTATATAGTGTTTGAGGAAATTTATTTAGCTTTCTTTAAGTGCTGCCACATAATTATGATATTGATCTATATAAAGACATCAATATTATCAATTATTCTGAGTTACTAAGAAATTATTACTCTTGAAAGTTCCTGGGACAGCTTTTTAGTAAAGAAAATATGGGACATATACAGATTAGATTGTCAGGGGAAGAAAATTACAAGGGTCAGGATGCTATGTGAAAAAACTTTTGTAAGGACATTTTATTATCAAAACTTGAAGCATGGTTCAGAGATAGTACAACGAATCAGGTTCTTGGGCTGCTTGAGACCTACCTATTTATTCTTGGCACCACATCTGATATCCTGTGTCACCAAGAGTGTTCCTTGAACATATATCTAGAAATAAGCTTTGAACAACACAGGGTGTTGGCCCCAAACCAAACCAAACCAAATAGCAAAACTTAGGGGCCAGAGATGTGGTGCAGCAATAGTGCATTTGCCTTGCACGTGGCTGACATAGGATGAACCTCGGTTCAATTCCCGGTGTCCCATAAGGTCCCCCAAGCCAGGAGCGAATTCTGAGCTCAGAGCCAGGAGTAACCCCTGAACGTCACAGGGTGTGACCCCAAAAGCAAAGAAAACATCATCATCTAAATTTGAGTATATAAGATATAAAAACAGGCCACAAATAATTTATTTAAAAATAGGACCTTTTATTTTTTAAGCCTCTGCTAATATTGCATCTCTGTGTGTATACCCAGAAAATATTTAATCCTGTTTCATATGCATGTATGTATACATATTTACATGGAAGAGATATTATCCAGGTTTGCTTGTCAGGTTTATGTTCTCCCTTGAACTCTTATAAGTCTTGGCTTATTTATTTTATCCTCTATGAAGAAGCGTGTGTTCTCTCTTGAAGATGCACTTCATTTTTTCCTCTCAAGA
This sequence comes from Suncus etruscus, assembly GCF_024139225.1. Taxonomy (NCBI): domain Eukaryota; kingdom Metazoa; phylum Chordata; class Mammalia; order Eulipotyphla; family Soricidae; genus Suncus; species Suncus etruscus. The sequence continues at coordinate 5,171,938 of NC_064867.1, forward strand.
CTTTGTAATTAAATTTATTTTTCATTCATTGAAAACTATCTTGTTTCATTTAAAAAATAAATAAATTGTGCAGAATTAAAAGGTCTAATTATGTTCTTATCATATTGAATATTGTAGTGGGAAGGAAAGATTTTTAGTATTAATTATCCTAAAAATGAAACATCATTTAACATGAATTTACAGAAGTAATGTAGTTAAGTATTGGATATTCACACTCGTTTTCAAAACAATATCCTTAATGCTTTAATACTTTGCAAAAATCCTGAACTAAATGCTATTTAAAATTTTTTAATTATCATAATAAATAGTTAAGTAAATATATGACAAATAATGTTTATATAATGTTATTATTACAATGCATGTCTTAAAATGGCTAGCTATTCAGAAAATAACTTATTGTGAGTGTTTCACTCCATCAAAATTCTTTAAAGGCCAAATAGCCCTTATCTATTCACCATAGTGCTCCATTCATTAAAAAAAAATTAGCCTAATTGTAAGTCATGCATTTCTGAAAAACTAAAGTTTTTGAATTGAATTTATGTAGATATGGCTTAATAAAAAAGAATGTAGTTAACTTTACCTTAAATAGATAGTTGTACAAATTGTTTCTTTTTCTTGAGGACTAATACTTCATGAAAATTTTCTTTAAATTTGAAATGACATAAAGAGTTATGTGATGGCCAAATACAGTTGTGGAGAATTTTCATATTTTGTTAGTGCTTTAGTGAATAACAATGTGCTTAAGGGTTAAGGAAACCTAACTATTAATGCAAAATGAAAGATTTGGTTTTCTAAATAGTCTATATCCGGCCTACTAATAATTTCTTAACTTGTATCTTTTTACACATGTCTGATGAAACTTCCACCAACCTTAATCTCCTCAGTTCTATTCTTTCTGGTCCTCTATTATTCATTCCACATACCAATTTAAAATAAAATCTTATCATTTTTTTTGCTTAAACTATCTAATGTTTCAATCACTTTTACATGTGGTTTAAATTCTTCACTTACTAGATCTTCAAAAATGCACATCCACTGTGCTCAATTTCAAATTACATGTCAGACTTACTTGGTTAACTCATTAAATCACAGATTGTTGGCTGTAGCACCCAAATGACTGACTCAAGTGTAAGTGAAACTGAAAATTTGCTTTTCTACAAATCTCCCAGGTACTACTGCTGCTGTTGGGCTAAAACCAACTTTGGGGAATACCCTTTCTATAATATTTCTTTATCTCTTATCTAGTCCTTGGAACTCTATTCCACATCATCCACACTGATTAATCTCAATAACATTTCTTTCTCTTAATTTCTTGTCACACATAATGCCATAACTAATATCAAACTGTCTTTATATTGCAGGACAAACATCGACTCTTCAGTCACACATTTCCTGGCAAAGCTTTCTAAATTTTTCTCCTATATGAGTTATGACAGCTTATATTTTTCTACATTACTTTACTTTGTTCAATTTAAAGCACTTATAAATCTCTGAAATTGGCTAATTCCTCCCTACTTCACGACAATGCAATACCTACGGTGAACTTTCTGTGAAAGCATAAACCCTAATTTTGATATATTTAAGGGGTAGTTTGGACATAGATAATTATGTTTTAGGAGCTTCATTGGCTGAAAATAGGACTCAAGTAGTTTACAACAGAATACAGGCAATGTCACAAAAATAAAAACAGCACAAAAGATCTGCTCATATACATTGCCATCCTTGTATTCAGAGGTTCTTAGCACCAGATTCAGATTAAACAATTTGCTTTTAAGAAACTCACCTAAAATATTTTTACTTGCAGTTATATGTTGTCATGAAATTTAGTGGGACAATGCTAAGAAGGGATATCTTTTAGAGATCTGATAGCCAGTTCTAATTTTTTTTGGAAGTGAGTGTAGGGTCTAGGCAATAATACATAGTGTTCTTGGGTCATTTCTGGCTCAGGGAACATTGCAGTGTCATCCTTTGCAAGCAAATCTCCTAAACCTTATATTATCTATCTGACCCAATAAACAATGTCATGTTAAATAAAAATGATTGACTTTCCTTGTGACTAAGAATCCAAATTTTCCAGCACAAACTGATAATTTTGGGCTCACTGAGTAAAGACACTTTTACTAGGTAGAATATTTTAAGCATCTATTAGGTTAATTCACAGAAACTAAGTGAAAAATTAGAACTTTGTGGAACATAATGCTTACTTCACTACAGCTCTATAAATTGTGTGATTAAATGTGGAGTCTTCAAGCACATAGAAATTTCTTTCAGAGTACTTTACCAACAACTCATTCATCTACTTCTTCATTTACTTGATGGCATAAGTTGAGGTCCTTTTCATCCAGCAAATTTTGTAAGAAAAACAAATATGTAAATCAATTGCTATGGTAGAAGGAAGAAATACAAGGTTGCCAGAGATTGCCAGAGACCAAACCCTGATATGGAATTCTGCAGGACAAGCTACTTTGTGTGGCCTGAATATGTAACCTAGGCATTAGCTATTAACTAGCCCAAGAGCTCAAAGAAATGCTGCAGCATCCTATCAGCCACACATTCCAGGAAGCTCGAGGCATCTTTGAAGCTTTACTATCTTAGGGTGAAAATGGTTCCTGTGTAAAGATAGCATGTAAACTTACTCATAGGATGCTCCTGTGGAGACTGTCTATAATGCTGGCTGTTCCATTTTGCTTCCTCTCCATCCCCCGTTTAATTGTGCTTAAAAGAGCCTGTACCAATCAATAAAGAGAGACCTTGATAAGGCACTTTACTTAGACTCCATCTCTTTTTTCCCCCCATTCTCTTTTCAGGCTGGGTCCCCTCTATACCCACAGAATAACAGAGTCCTGCAGGATGGGACACAAGGTTTGGAATTTTTTAGGAATTTAAAAATGTGAGCCAAAAATAGATATTAACAATTAAAATTTTTCCAAAGTATTTAGGGATTTTTGAAATCTGTGTGCTATATATGAGAAAAGAGAACTATTTGGGTGAGATTTCAATGATAATCACAAACTTCTTTTCAAAATAGCATATAATCAAATCAGCAAAATATTGTGTAACTTTGAACATTTTTATTGAAATATAGACAAAGGCCAAAATGATAGTACAGTGGGTAGGACATTGTTTTGCACATGAGTAACTCCTCAGCACCATCAGGAGTAATATCTGAGAACAAAGTCCAGAATAACATCTGATCACTACCAGGTGAGTCTGACAAATATATATACATACATACAGATATATATATATATACATACATACATACATGCATACATACATAAATTCAGATGAGCTTTTTAGAATTAAAGAAACACACAAAAATTCTACACTGGCTACAATAAATCTCTAGTATTTTGGGCATAATTACAACAGTTCCTCAGCCACATAGATTTTTGTTTTGATTGGAATAAGCAATATTCTTGCACTGATAAGGACCCTAGACATCTGGTTGGCCAAAATAAAACAATTTCCAAATTTCCAAAAACTGATTAGTTTAGCTTTCTCCTCTGACTGCTACTGATTTCCTCACTACTATACTAGAAACATACCCTGATAATACTTTCTCTGCCATTTTCAATTCAAGTGATATCTATACATTTTCAGCTGTTTATGGCCACCCATTTCCCTTATAAACATGTATGACTTTTTTGTCAAAACTCATATATATATATACAGATATATAGTCAAAGACTCTTAAATGATATATCAGTATATCTGATTAAATTAAAAGCTAGCTATGTGTTTTCTCTTTATGCCCATGTTATCCTTTTGAACAAATATCTCGTTTACTTATTTTTATGCATTTATGCTTAATTATTTGTTCTTTCAAAGTTATGTTTTCTCTTGATCATGTATCACTTTCCTTCTTCCCACCTCACACCTTTCTAGGTAAGTTTAGTTTAATGAAAATTATATGGCTTCCTTATAAAAATACTGGTTTTATTGTGCTTTGTTGATGGTTCTATGTAAATATTATACTATATAGGATCTATTTAAACTAAAATAATATATATCTACTTTTAATCTAGTCTGACTATATATTCAAATTTAATATATGTTTAATTTAGTCTAGCCTTACTGTATGAAATATATCAGATTTGGGTTATTCTAGTGAAATATTAATGTCAATTTAAACTGAATATTAAAAGTTGTGATCTTCTCTGTCTAGTTCTCATCATTAGATCAAATTGTCCTCTTTAAAACAAATGTTCCCATGTCTAAAAACAAATGACATAAAGTACAATTTATATATATAATACTGAGCAGCTTCCTATGACACAAGTTTTGCTTCTATTTCTTCATACCTATCTTGCACTATATCTGTAATAAAAGTCTTCAAAGTTACAAATAGGAATGTAGTTATTAAGCTGCAATTACAAATATTTTCTTCATAACACCTAACTTTATTTGCAAAGCCCATTTATATTTACAAATTTAAACACTCTCCAGTTTCACTCTGCTAAAAGGTTTTCTCACCCCTCTAGAAACCATCTGTAAGGAAAAGGGCAACAAACGTGTTTGATTATATATATATATTTGGGCATTTTTTGTGTTGAGAAAGAAGAAATATTAAATATCTTAGAGAAAATACTTTCCAGAGAAATCCTGGAACCTCTAGGGGTCCCTCAGATAAGTCTCCAGTAAGCTTCTGAACTTTTCAAGTATTATCTAAGGCAAACTGAAACTTGAAACCATGGGAGAGTTCCTCCCACAGGCCTTGGCTTTCAGGTATATTGGAAAGTACTGACATCTTGCATTTTCTGGAGTTGCCAATTTGGCTTTTTGATAGATATGATCCCTAAAGCATAGGAGAGAGTAAAAATAAAGGCCTTCTGTAAAACAAACCCAGTATAAGAGAGATGTTCCTGTGGCTTTAAATACAATATCAATTAAAAATGTCTCTGAAGTAAGAATCCACCTAAAAAGTTGGTATTTAAGATTCAGTGACCAGTTGCTGTCATTGATGTTATAAATTTGGAATTGCTGAACTCTGTTTAACAAGTTTCTTTTCAGAGAAACCTTTAAATGGCATATTGATCTGGAGCGTTGGCTTTGAGGATTGCATAGGATTGTTATTTCAGTCTTGTATTTTGAGTTCCTTCTGATAATAAATGTTTTCTAAAAAACCACTTTCTTTCCATTTAGATGGAAGGCTTCTGCAAAGCTGTATGTGAAATAAATCAAGTTGTATAATATTGAATTTTGAATAAAATTAACACATAGTCCAATACTCTAGATGCGTTTTTTTGAGAGTTAGCAACTTTCTTTCCTGTTCAGGAAAAGTGTGGGAAAGCATCAAAAGTATTTATAGTCTGTTAAGTATTTTCTGTCAAGCAATTTATAAGCCTATCATATTGGGTTCTCAGGTTCCTGGAATCCTTTGGGCCCTTGCACTTACAACCCCCATTAAAATGAGTATTTTCTTATTTCAATAACTTCATAGAAAATACAACAGGGAACATACAAACATGAAAAAGTAGAGGAAAAAGAAATTATAAACACTAAAGCTTAGAAATACAGAGAAATTGACAAAGACAGTTTCTAATCCAAACAGAGTTTTAGAAAGAAACACAGATAATTGGTTCCTATGAAATAACTAGTTTTGAGGAATATCCATTTCTACAGATATAAATCAACTTTGGAATGAAAAAAATCACTAATGTTTTTGTTAATTATCCAAAAGCAGCATTCACTTAAAAATGATGTGCTTCCTGAGCAACATATTTAAACTATTTGATATTTTTTAAATTATCACTGCCAATATGCATAAAATATATAGATTATAATTATAAATCTTTTTATTAGTATCTTTATTCAAACATCTTGATTACAAATATGATTGTGATTAGGTTTCAGTCAAGTAAATAACAATAACCTTCACCAGTGCAACATTCCCACCATCAATGTCCCAAACCTCCCTCCATCCCACCCCACCCCTACCTGTACTCTAGACAGGCTTTCCAGTTCCCTCATTCATTCACATGGTTATAGTATTTCTCAGAGTACTTATTTCTATAACTGCACTCACCACTCTTTGTGGTGAGCTTCTTGAAGTGAGCTGGAGGTTCCAGCCCTCCTCTCATTGTCTCTGAGGATTGTTGCAAAACTGACTGTTACTATTCTTAAAACCCATAGATGAGTAGATTATTCTCCGTCTATCTCTCTCCCTCTGACTTATTTCACTCACCATGATAGATTCCATGTATCGGAAAATTTCATAACTTCATCTCTCCTGATGGCTGCATAATATTCCATTGTGTATATGTATCATAGTTTCTTTAGCCATTCGTCTGTTGAAGGGCATCTTGGTTGTTTCCAGAGCCTGGCGATTGTGAATAGTGCTGCAATAAATATGTGTGATGAAGGGGTTTTTGTATTGTGTTCTTAGAGTATATCCCTAGGAGTGGAATAGTTGTGTCGAATGGAAGGTAAATTTCCAGATTTTGGAGGAATCTCCATATTGCTTTCTATAGAGGTTGGACTAGACAGCATTCCCACCAGCAATGGATAAGAGATACTTTCTCTCCACATCCCCGCCAGCACTGATTGTTCTCATTCTTTGTGATGCGCGCCAATCTCTGTGGTGTGAGGTGGTATCTCATTGTTGTTTTGATTTGCATCTCCCTGATAATTAGTGACAAGGAGCATTTTTTCATGTGCCTTTTGGCCATTTGTATTTTTTTTTTTTTGTCAAAGCATCTGTTCATTTCTTCTCCCCATTTTTTGATGGGCTTAGATGTTTTTTCTTGTAAAGTTCCATCAGTGTCCTGTATATTTTGGATATTAGCCCCTTATCTGATGGGTGTTGGGTGAATAATTTCTCCCACTCAGTGGGTGACTCTTGTATCCTGGGCACTATTTCTTTTGAGGTGCAGAAACTTCTCAGTTTAATGTATTCCCATCTGTTGATCTCTGCTTCCACTTGTTTGGAAAGTACACTTTTCTCCTTGGAGATGCCTTTAGTCTCAATGTCATAGAGTGTTGTAACGACGTGTTTTTCTATATAAGTTGTGGTATTAGGTCTGATATCAAAGTCTTTAATCTATTTGGATTTTATCTTCGTACATGATGTTAACTGGGGGTCTGTAATCACTTTTTTGCAAGTTGCTAACCAGTTCTGCCAGCACCACTTGTTGAAGAGGTTTTCCTTGCTCCACTTAGGATTTCTTGATCCTTTATCAAAAATTAGGTAATTTTATGTCTGGAGAACAATATCTGAGAACTCAAGCCTGTTCCACTGATCTGAGGCTCTGTCTTTCATCCAATACCATGCTGTTCTGATAACTATTGCTTTGTAGTACAGATTAAAGTTGGGTAAAGTAATGCCTCCCATATTCCTTTTCCCTAGGAGTGCTTTAGCTATTCTACGGTGTTTATTGTTCCATATGAATTTCAAAAGTGCCTTATTCACTTCTTTGAAGAATGTCATGGGTATCTTTAGAGGGATCGCATTAAATCTGTACAATGCTTTAGGGAGTATTGCCATTTTAATAATCCTGCCAATCCATGAGCAGGGTATGTGTTTTCATTTCCGTGTGTCTTCTCTTATTACTTGGAGCAGGACTTTGTAGTTTTCCTTCACATCTTTGGTCAAGTTGACTCCAAGTTATTTGAGTTTGTGTGGCACTAATGTGGCACTTCTTTACTTCCTTCTCTTCATATAATTATTGGTGTATAAAAAGGCCATTGTTTCCTGTGTGTTAATTTTGTAGCATGCCACCTTGATATATGCATATATTGTTTCTAGAAGCTTTTTGGTAGAGTCTTTAAGGTTTTCTAAGTAGAGTATCATGTCATCTGCAAACAGTGAGAGCTTGACTTCTTCCTTTCCTCCCTTGTTCCCCTTGATATCTTTTACTTGCCTGATCGCTATAGCAAGTTCTTCCAGTACTATGTTGAAGAGGAGTGGTGAGAGGGAACAGCCTTGTCTTACACCAGAATTTAGAGAAAAAGCTTTTAGTTTTTCTCATTTAGGATAATATTTACCATTGGCTTGTGGTAGATGGCTTCAACTAGATTGAGAAAAATTCCTTCCATTCCCATATTGCTGAGACTTTTGTTTAAGAATGGGTGTTGGATCTTATCAAATGCTTTCTCTGCATCTATTGATATGATCATGTGATTTTTATTTTTCTTGTTGTTGATATTTTGTATTATGTTGATAGATTTATGGATGTTAAACCATCCTTGCATTCCTGGGATAAAACCTACTTGGTCGTAGTGTATGAGCTTGATGATGCATTGGATCCTATTTGCCAGGATTTTGTTGAATGCATCAGCATTCATCAGAGATATTGGTTTGTATTTTTCTTTTTTGGCAGCATCTCTGTCTGTTTTTGGTATCAAGGTGATGTTGGCTTCATAAAAGCTGTTTGGTAGTGTTCCTGTTTTTTCAATTTCATGGAAGAACCTGGCTAGGATCGGAAGTATCTCCTCTTGAAAGTTTTGAAAGAGTTCATTAGTAAATCCATCTGGGCCTGGGCTTTTCTTTTAAGCAGACGTTTGATTACAATTTCAATTTACTTCATAGTGATGGGGGTGTTTAGATATACTACATCCTCCTTACTTAACCATGGAAGGTTATAAGTGTCCAAGAATTTATACATTTCTTCTAGGTTCTCATGTTTAGCAACATAAAGTTTCTCAAAATAGTCTCTGACTACCCTTTGGGTCTCTGGATATCTGTTGTGATCTCCCTCTTTTCATTTGTAATACTGGTTATCAGGTTTCTCTCTCTCTTTCTTTGTGACTTTTGCCAATGGTCTATCATTCTTGTTCATTTTTTCAAAGAACCAACTTCTGCTTTCATTTATCTTTCGGATTGTTTTTTGAGGGTGTTGTTTGCTTGGGTGATTTTCCTCTAGCCCTTGATTTTTGGTCTATGTTTGTTCTGCTTATTCAGGTGTGTTTCTTGTAGGCAGCAGAAGGTTGGATTCATCTTTTTGACCCATTTTGCCACTCTGTGTCTTTTATTTTGTGAATTTAGTCCATTGACATTGAGGGAGATGATTGTCATAGGATTTAATGTCATCTTTGTAGATAAGTCTGCTGTGTTTGTTGGTATCTCTTGTCTTAACGTAGACCTTTCAGTTTTTCCTTTAAGGCTGATTTTTCATCTGGAAAGTTCCTGATCTGTGTTTATTCATAAAGCTATGTATACTTTCTTCAAACCTGAAACTGAGTCTGGATGGGTGCATTATTCTCAGTGAGGCATTCATTTCATTCAGTCTTGTCACAATATCCCACCTCTGTCTTCTGGCCTTGAGAGTTTCTTGTGACATGTCTGCTGTGAGTCTTAAGGATGCTTCTTTGAATGTACTTTCCCTTTTTGATCTTGCTGCTTTTAGTATTCTATCTCTATATGTGGGATTTGTCATTGTAACATGGATGTGTCTTGGGGTGTTTTTCTTTGGGTCTCTTTTAGTCAGTACTCTTCGGGCATGCAAGATTTAATTGCATGTAGTCTTTAACTCTGGGAGTATCTCTTTGATAATGTCTTTGACAGTTGAGTCTTCCTAGGGAATCTTCTACCTGGTCCTCTGGGACTCAAATGATTCTTATGTTGTTTCTGTTGAGTTTATCAAAGACTTCTATTTTCATCTGTTCACATTCCTTGAGTACTTTTTCCATTGCCTGTTTGTTTGTCTTAAGGTTCTTTTCCAATTTTTTCTGCTCTATTAAGTTTTTCTGCATCTCATCTTCCAGCACATTGATTCTGTCCTCAGCTGCAGTTAACCTGCTAGCGAGGATATCCACTGAGTTTTTCAGTTGAGCTTCTGTGGTTTTCAGATCTGTTATTTCAGCTTGGAGTTTTCTGATTTCTGTCTTTGTGTTCTGTTCAGATCTATCTATGCTTTCTATGAACATCTTCTATATTTCTATTCTAAGCTCCTTATCCGAGAGGCTAATCGCATGGTTAGAAATTTTTGGGTCATCTGAGCTATCGTCTCCATTCTCTTTGCATGGTGTTTGCCTGCGAGGTTTCCCCATTGTCAAGTTTGTAGTGTGATTTTTTTTCTGCGTGTTGTGGTGGGGTTCATTGGTTAGAAAGTGTGCGTGCCACAAAGCAAAGCAGAATGGCCATGCTCTTCTGAGGCCTCTAGGTGACATTTTTTGGGGGGTGCACTCCCTAAGCCTCTGAGGAGAGCTTCAAAAATTCAGGAAAGACAGAGAAGCAGAGGAAAGAGCTCCCTTCAGGTCCTCAGTGTCATCAGAAGAAGCACAGTATGGCAGAGTCTCCACAGGTAGAGCAATCAGCACTCTGCCTGGCAACCCTCACAACCAGCCAGTTCTTACTCACTCATTCACTCGCTGGGCAGCTTCAGAATGCAATATTTTTCAGGGGGTTCACTTCCCAGGCCTCTGAGGAGAGCTTCAAGAATTCAGGAAAGACAGAGATGCACAGGATAGAGTTCCCTTTAGATCCTCAGGGTCATCAGAAGAAGTACAGCATGGTGGAGTCTCCACAGGTAAAGCGATCAGCCTATACTTGTAAATCTTGAAGAATTATTATAAAAGTAAAGCACAACATTAAATCATAATCAAAGGGAAGAAATAATATATGAGAAAAAGAAAGATTACAACAGATAAGGTGATTGACTTGCATGAGGCTTATTCTGTTTAATGCCCTGTAGCCTTATTATGGTTATCTGAGCACCTTCAAAAACAATTCCATTTGCAGTGATATAAGTAAGCCTTGAAAACCACCAGGTGTAGTTCAAAAATAAATAAAACAAAGTATTACTAATATTCCTTAAGACATGCTCATGATCCTTCCAATCTTTCCCTACTTCCTCCTGTCTATATTTTACCACTCACAATACCATAAATAAATTCTGCCTTTTCTTGAACTTTACAATAAAAAGATGCTAAATATGGTCTTTTGTCTATGGGTTCATTTTATTACATATATCAATTCACATAATCAACTTCATTTAGTCTCATTTAGATTATTCAATGTATTGAATATAATGCATAGTTTAACTTGAAGCTGCTTTGCTGCTATTAATATTTTATTAAATATTTTATTGGTGTATATATACATCAAATATTGTAGGTATATATGCTGATTTGTAAATATTAATTCATATGTCATGGTATGTCTGTACTTAGCAGATAGTGATAAAAATTTAATAAAATAGGGGCCGGAGAGATAGCATGGAGGTAAGGCGTTTGCCTTTCATGCAGGAGGTCATCGGTTCGAATCCCGGCGTCCCATATGGTCCCCCGTGCCTGCCAGGAACAATTTCTGAGCCTGGAGCCAGGAATAATCCCTGAGCACTGCCGGGTGTGACCCAAAAACCACAAAAAAAAAAAAATTTAATAAAATAGTTGTACATATTTGAATCCCGCAAAAAGGAAGGCTTTTACTTTTTGAGTTTCTGTTCAGGGCTTATTCCTGATTCTTATCAGAATTACTCCTGGTAATATGAGGAAAATCATATATAGATTTGAGGATTAAACCCAACTCAGCTGCCTGCATGGCAAGCAATTTACCCACTCTGCCTAACCAGGAATTTTTTATGCTGAATCATTTTTAGTGTCAAAATTTCTGATATATTTGAGGATCTGGATTTCTTTTTTTTGGGGGGGGCATACCCATTTGACGCTCAGGGGTTACTCCTAGCTATGCACTCAGAAATCGCCCCTGGCTTGGGGGGACCATATGGGATGCCAGGGGATCAAACTGTGGTCCATCCTATGCTAGCGCTTGCAAGGCAGACACCTTACCTCTAGCGCCACCTTCCCGGCCCCAGGATCTGGATTTCTTAATGCATCTGCTGATGTGACTGAATTACATTATTTTACATTATTCCTGTTGCGTTGTAGATTAAAGGAGAGTTTCCAGTTTCAGATTATTTGAAAAGTGGTCTTCACACTACCAGCCCAGTTCTTATTCTGACAAGTAGTACTGCCTTGTGAAGATTTCTTGGCAGGACTTCTGTGGGTGGAGCTAGGTCTCACGTTTAAACATTAGGTAGTTATAAATAAGCTCTGTCCATAAAGAAACCTTGTAGGGTCATAGCTAGTGGGTACAAAGCTGTGGAGGAAAGAAGGATGGAACTAGCATAACTTTCGAAAACAGAAGCAGAAGTGGGGCCTAGATCAAAATGGTAGGACAGTGAACACAGCCAAAATAAGGCAGATGAGACAAAGTGAATATTGTGGAATTGGAGAGATAGCACAGTGGCTAAAGTGCTTTCCTTTTATATTTCCTATGTAAGTTCAATAACTGGCACCTCATCTGGCTCCATAAGCATATGCTCCATCACCAGCAGTGATCCCTAATCTCAGCACCAGGAATAAGTCCTGATTAAATCGGAATGTGAGCCTTTATTTCACAAAAGAAAGAGCCAATACCATACTTAGGACTTAGGTCCAGGTAGTGTAGGCAAATAATAGGTCAATATATTAAGTTTTAATATTTGGCATTCATATATATTTTTAAAAAATGTGCATAGCTATGCTGTCACTTCAAAATCATGGCCCTATAAACTCAGGACTGTACTCTAAAAGACTCCTACAGTATCAGAAAAACATTAATTTTAGGTCATAGTTAAAATTTCTTTATATAAACAGACATAATGCCTGTATTCATATTACATATTCATACACTATAACCATATTTAAATGGATTAATAAAACATAAAAAGCAGTGTTTCTCCCCACCTCCAATTCTTTCATCTACTAAATTAATACCATGTATATATGGTTGTATTGTTTCAATTTCCATAGGAATGCCTAATGAGAAACTAAGGAGACTTGAAATACAAACATTAAAGTTACACATCAAGTTCTGTAGTTTTGTGAGTTTAGTAAACCTCTACATTATCTCTCTCAAAATAGACTGGGGTTTTCTGTGTTTGGTAGAAGTGCATATGTTTCCAAGATAGCATAAAAACTTACCTTCCCAAGAGAGAGGCAGCAAATAAGCACCATTTTTTCTGCTGTTTTCATGTGGTTCTTTGCAGTTGTATAACTATTACTTGTCTTAGATGTTTTATGTATTCCAATTAATGCAGTTTTATTGCTTATAACCCTAAGGCTTTTTATAAGAGGACTGACATTTTGTAACTTGAATAAACAAATAGAATCTAAATTTCCACTGTGTTTTGGCAAACATACATGCTCCTGTACTTTCAGTAAAATCATTCCCACACAAAAGTGTTTTATTAGGAAAGAGACTAAATATATAAAGCTTCAATGTGAGCTTAGCTAAAATCCTATTTTCAAACTCAGAGTAATTTCAGAATTAAGGAAGGTGAATGAGAACATATTAGCTCCTTGTATGTGTGGCTTTTTAGTATCACTGCACCCATACCTGGCATAAAAATTGGTCCAAAATTGGCAACCCAAATACTAAATTTTATCTCCCTATATTTCCCTTGTACTCAGTTAAAGAAGCTTTTCAACTGCTTTAGGAACCTGCTGAACTGGCAAACAAAATACATTATATGTATCCAAGTAGTAGTGAAATATTGACTATAGATTTGAAGAGACTTATGATTAGAGGAATAAAAATGAAGCTGCCAGATAAATTAAAAATATATGGATCGGCTTTGCCTGGAGGGTTGTTGACCCAGTACAATCTGGTCTCTTGGACACAACCATGAATGATCTCTGAGCTCATAGCCAAGAATTTTTTGGGTGGGGCCCCAAAACAAAACAAAACAAAAATTAAACTCAAGGGGTTGGAGAGATGGTACTGCAGGTAAGGAGTTGCAAGCACCTAACTAGGTTATTATCCTGGCATCTCTAATGATCTTCCACACCTACCAGGAGCAATCCTGAGGACAAAGCCAGGAGTAACCCTTGAGAACTATCACGTGTGGGCCGAAAACAAATAAAAAAATTTAAACTCTAAAGATTATAATTGTTAACATAATATAGTCTGATGCTAACAAAACTTCCTTTTATTTCCTTTTTTATTATTTTATTAATTTTCATATAAGCAGATGTTTGGCTGAGTCATTTGTCATTGATGAAAAGTGAATAACTGGGTACACTGCTTGAAATTCAGCCCATAGAGAGAGGAGGGGGGATATTATTTTCTAAGAATTCCCGGAGAAGTCATAGGGTAGAAACTGTTCATTTTAAGGTAGTGGTTAATTATCACATGTAGCTTGTACATTATATTTGTACATATGATGATTTTATGGGTTAAATAATCCTAATTTCTCATTGGTGATGGTGGCTTGGTTACATGATTATTATCTACTTGTCGTAGCATTCCAGGGTTTTACTACAAAATATTTAGGGTTAACAATGTAATTATATTATAGAATCCTGAAAAATGATTCAAAAGGCAGCCCTATCTGTCATTGACAACCAAACATCATTGACTATTTTATAACATATGTCTTAAAAGATGGAGCAGCTGACACATCAGTATTGATCTGTTGAAATCTCATGTTCTGAGTGAGACCTATTCAACATTGGAAGCTTTTAAAATCAATCAGTAAGTGGGCCTGTGTATTAAATTCAAATATTCTAACAGTATTGTTACAAAATTAAAGGGAGTCTACTAGGCTTTATGCTTTATTTTTATTTGTAGGAAGGGTTACAAACAAAATTCATATTACCTTAAAATAAATAGATAGAAATGTTGCACACCATGTTCTTAGACATTTCATTGAGATAAAAGGCTCCTAAATCTAATAGAATTATTTTCCACCCTTAAATTCAAAGACATCTTGCTAATAATTCTAGAATAGTTGCGTATTCTTATGTTCACTAGGTCTAGATTTAGTCAACATAATTTTATTGTCAATGTAATGGAATAGTGTTATATATTCTGGACACAAACAATATTAGAATATGTATAAGCTATATAAAAAGAATGACATTTTATCTCAGAGTTAGTACAATGTGAGTATATTTATAAAATTTACAGATAAAGAAGTATTGGACAAAAAAATGAACAAAGATGGAGTCAAAGAACTCAGTATCGATAAACAATAGTTGCATACAGAGAAACAAGAATTTTTTCATTAGTTCATGCAGTGAAACCAATAGGGCATAGCAGCTGCAATTTATTAACCAACTGGTTAAGTTTATGATAATCCACTCTCATTCCATAAGTTCCTTCTGCCTTCCTCAAAGACCAAGTAGGTGAGTTGAATGGAGGTAGGAGAGAACTAGCATTTCTGCATTTATAAAGGCATTAATGGAGTATTAATCTTTTCTTTATATAAAAACTATCTGGTAGATATTCAAGAATGTTTAAATACAATTTACAAATTTATTTATCACAGTCAATAAAGTATATATTTCGACCCACTCTGTGACTAGGGCTTAAAAGATAATGCTATCAAACATTCCATTCCTTTTCAATCCTTTCTTCTGCATCAAGTTAAGGCATGTTTGACATTTATATTTTCACAGTAAACCACCTTCTTTCTATATTTTAGTCAATACCCAAATTGTGAGCATCCCTTTAAATGTGCTGAACTGCAATATTAAATGCAAAATTTAGCTTAATACGTACTTGCCAACAAATTCAGTCTAATGCAACTTAATATTCTTACCACCATTACCTCAAATCATTTGTATTTTTCCCAAACACGTTCTTTAAATTGACATTGAACTATAGGGTCAATTTCAAAAATCAAACTAGTTCTCTCAGAGTAAACTAAATGTCCTATAAGTTACAAAATGTGTCTCAACCTTAAATTTCTGCTGAAAATCAAGTCTAGTTTTTGGTTTTTGGTTTGTTTGTTTGTTTTCTGTTTTTTTGGGTCACACCCAGCAGCACTCAGGGGTTACTCCTGGCTCTCTATGCTCAGAAATCGCTCCTGGCAGGCTCAGGGGACCATATGGGATGCTGGGATTCAAACCACTGATCATCTGCATGAAAGGCAAACGCCTTACCTCCATGCTATCTCTGCAGTCCCTAAAGTCTAGTTTTATGTGCAGAAACAACATTTGTCATGGGGAGGATAGAAAAGAGCATCCGAATTACATTAAAAAAGCATTTGTTTTTCTCAATCCATACTAATTTGAAAAAATATTAATATTTGAATGGAATGACTAATATAAATGTTAAAAAGGTTGAGTATCATCAGGAACTGCCAATTAGTTCATATGCAATATTGATTATAAGTTTCACAACTTAAAAATAGTTCTACTTCTTTAATTTCTTGAGAAAATAAGATTGCTTTTTTCATTTTATGTTTATTAAAATTTATTAACATTATTTTCTCTTGGTTATCTTATTTTATTTCTTAAATATGTAATTTTTATTTTAATCATAGTGCCTTACATATTGTTCACTGTAATATTCCAGGTACATACTTACATTGAATCAGGGGAGTTCCCACCACCGAATTGTCATCTTCCCACATCCGCTCCCATCCTGCCTCCCATATCCTCCACTCTCTCCCCAGGGGCTGTTGGAATGCGTGGTCCCCTCTGTGTCTAGTTATTACTTAGTGGTCTTGTAACTGTTTGGTCTTGGTATCTCCATTACTGCCCCCTCTAATTGGGAGGTGGGACTAGATAGTTCAAGTTATGTGGTTTTTTTGAGGAAAAGTAATAAAATGGGGTAAAAATCAACTACGCTGACTATGAGCAGAATCATTCTAGAGGCTCTCCTTAGTTTAAAGATGAAGGGGAAAAAAAGAAAGTAAAACACCACAACAGTTCAAAACCAAGTATCAAATAAGATATCCAGTGAGCACTGCAGCAATAAAGATATGCACCACATAATTGCCATGGTCATGAGATAGAAAACATGACCAATCGCAAAAAGGAAGAAGAGAAAAGAGGAAAGAAAAAGTAAATCTGTAAATAAAAAAAATGGACCACTACTACAATATCCACCCCAAAACAAAGAAATCAACTAAAACTAGATAAAAAATAAAAGATTATTTTGTGCTTTTTGTCTCTCTTTCCCCCCCCCCCTCCTGCATAGGCACAGTAAATATTGGGGTCATCCGAAACGAAAATCCCCTTGGCCTAAGAGATACAGGGTTTCTCCACCCTTGGAATATATTGCCATGGGATTATCTATAGACTCCTTCAAGTTCATTTACTCTCCCCTTGGTGCTTTTGTGGTGTATGGAAGACTTCAGCTCCGATCTGGATAAAAACAGACCTCTATACATAGAGGTCTCAGTCTGTGCACAAGTCAAGGAGTGGAACTTTAGATGAAGTCTTTCTTTGTGATTTTAGAAGATCTGTTTCCTCAGTGTCATTTTAATCTGTCTTCTTTGGTTGGTGGTTTTGGACCTTGAGCTGAACCTTAAATGGAGCCTGGTATATCGTCTTCCATTATGTTTCCAGAAGACCCATTCAGTTGCAATCGCCTCAGTCAGGTCTCTGGAATTAGCGGTCATGGTTGTTGTGCAGGTCTTAGAACAAACCCTAGACCAGGGCTTTCTTGTTGGCCCCAGAATACATACTGCCCGGTCATGGCTCTATCAGCCTGTAGATCACATTCTTGACTTTTGCACAGCCCACAGTGTGACAAGTCTTCTGATTTTGTTTTATCGTTAGTTGGTGAGGTAGAATAACCTGTTCTTGTCCATTTGTTCCCAATTTCCTCATTGTCAGGATATCATATTAGAACTGGCACATGTTGGTGTTTGAGCAGTATTCAGGATGTCTCAGATGGGATTTGGTTTCTGCAGCTGTTGTGAAAAACTGTGTCATTTTTATGTCTGAGGTTCTGGGTTCAAGTCTGGACAGTAGGTGTCTAATCTCCTGAAGTCTAAGATGGGTCCACGTGACATATTTTCAAGGTGGGAGATTCCCCTGTATTGAAAATAAGTATGAGTTCTTATTCCTAGTAGATAAGAGCTTGTTTACATACATGAGATTTCCCCCTTTCTAGTGTGCCTTTGCAGAAAGAAATGGTGCTTCATTATATTGCCAGTGCATTTAGGGGTAAAAAGAGAAGAACAGAGAAACAAGTTACACACCCAAAAAACATAAAAATGGAAATAAAAATATATTTGCTCACATATGTATAGTAAAAAATGCTTTTAATTAAAATGAAATAACCAATAACTAGGTAGTGTTATACAGGTCTTATACTTATGATGGAAATATAGATTTCCCCATTGTCTTTTGAGATTTTCTTGTGGAGTGTGGGTTCCCAGGCACCTTTTCATCACACACCCTGCCTTCTTGAGATTGGTAAAAGATTTGAGTCAGGGGGGTCTTGTGTAGAGTTCTTGCATTGGGAGTCCTTTTAGGGCTAAATCCGGTATCGAGCAACAGTCCACGTTAGAAAGGTTGGTAGGGAGGGCCACACAGCATGAGTCAGCAGGGGTGTTGGTTGTCTTTTTCTGCCGGGGACGAGGTATGGGCTTGAGTGGATGTCCCTTCGCTTGAGTGCTGGGTACTGGTTCATTGGGGTAGGAGGTCAGTCTTGATGCCTAATAGATTAAGAACTGAGGGTGAACAGTTTTAATAAGGTAGAAAATCTGGATGGGAATGAGGGGTGAAGAGATAGTCAGAATCCTAGAAGGGGGAAAGGAGAAAGTATTTGGAAGGGGCAGAAAGAAAGGAGAAAATAAGATTAAATAGAAAAAGAAAAAGAAGAAGTAGTAAGAAGAGAGGAGAGAAGAGCGTGGGCATGTTATTTTGCTTGAATATGTTCAATGAGTAGGCCCCATAGTATAAGGTCACAGTTGCTGCTTCGGTGGTCTGGCTGGTCACATGCTTCAGGTCCTAAAAGAAGGTATAACCTAGAGACAAAGGGTATGTAAAAGAGTTTTATCGAGACAACTTTGTAATGCAACCTGGGATTGGTATCTAATGTGGCTTAGCTCTGAGATGCCATCTTAGGTTGTCCATCCTTTGTATCCAAGAATGCCTGTGGACAGAAAAGCTGAGAGGTTACTTTAAATATAGTAAGCTTAAGGCAATAACACCTATTATTTGAAATACTTCCATTGGAGTCAGTGATTTCCTGTAGTATTATTTACCTTTAATCTTGTATAAGATCTCTAAGAGATTATTATGGGCCTTTATAGTAATAGGCTGATTACATACCTGTTCTCTCTATGCTGCTGTTTCTGCTGCTGCTGGTGGTTTCTTTATGGTATAATGTGTGGTCAAGAGTTTATGTTATTCCTCTTTCATGTGTTTTGGGCACTTCTGCCCAGTATATATGTGATGTTACAGTGTTTGGTATATCTACCCTGTTAAGTCCTGTTATTTGATCTTTAAATATTGATTGTATATATGGTGTAGTTTCTAAGTGTTTCAGAATAGTGCTATCATTCTGTGTCTATCTTTCATCTTCTGGCTTACTTTGTTTAACATAATATGTTCTAGGTCCATCCATGTTGCTGCAGTCTGTGATTGAATCATTTATGACTGCCATGTAGTATTCCATTGTGTATAGATACCACACCTTAATGATCCACTCATCTGATGTTGGGCATCAAAGTTGGTTCCAAGATTTGGCTATTATACTGAGTGCTGTGATAAATAGTGGGGTGCACACATATTTTGGGATGAATGCCCTTTCGACTTGGGGGTATATACTTCGGAGAGCAATTGCTACATCAAATGATAACTCGATTCTGAGTTCCTTGAGCACTCTCCAGATTGTTAGCCATAGGGGTTGGACTACGGGCATTCCCACCAGCAGTGGATGAGAGTGCCTTTCATACCACATCCCCATCAACATAGACTGTTCCCATTATTTTTGATGTGAGCCATCCTCAATGGTGTAAGGTGGTACCTCATTGTTGTCTTGATTTGAATTTCCCTAATGATGAGTGAAGGTGAACATTTTTTCATGTGTTTGTTGGCCATCTTTTGATATTCTTCAGTGAAGTATCTATTCATTTCATCTCCCCATTTTTCTATGGCTTTATTTGGTTTTGTGGAGCCCATCTTTCTGAGTGCTTTGTATATTCTGGATATCAGCCCTTTATCTGACATGTTGAGTGCAAAGATTATTTTCCCATTGAGTTAACTGTCTTCTTGTGTTAAGTATGGTTTCTTTTGCCATGCAGAAGCTTTTGTGTTGGTGTAGTCCCATTTGTTTATGTTTAATGCTAAAGTTCTTGCCATTGGCAATCTATCATCAAAGACTTTTTGATATATAGGTCTTCGAGTGTTCTGCCTATTTTTCCTCAATAAATTTTAAAGTTTTGTGTATGATTTCAAGGTCTTTGATCCATTTTGAATTGACTTTTGTATATGGAATGAGGTATGGATCAATTTTCAATTTCTTACAGGTGGTTTTCCAGTTGTACCAACATCATTTGTTGAAAAGACTTTCTTTGTCCCATTTCAAATTCTTGGCTCTTTTGTCAAATATTTGTTGACTATCTGTCTGGGGGCTTATGTCTGGAAATTTTGTTCTAACCCACTGGTCTGAGGCTCTGTCCTTGTACCAGTACCATGCTGCTTTGATCACTATGGCTTTATAATATAGCTTCAGGTTAGATAGCGAGATGCCACCCAGCTTTTGGTTTTTTAGTATGTGTTTGGCTATCCTGGGTCCTTTGTGGTTCCAGATGAATTTTATGATTGATTGTTCTAAGTCTTTAAAGAATGATGTCTAAATTTGGATGGGGATAGCATTAAATCTATATAGGAGTTTGGGTTGGATGGTCATTTTGACTATGTTGATTCTACCAACTCATGAGCATGGAATGTTCTTCCATTTCCTTAGATCCTCTTCTATTTCTTTCTGAAGTATTTTGAAGTTTCCCTGGTATATGTCTTTGTAAGGTTGATTCCTAGGTACTTAATATTTTTGTTACTATTTTAAATGAAGTTGAATTCTTAATCTCTCTCCTCTACTTCATTATTTGTATAGAGAAATGCTACTATCTTTTGTATATTCACTTTGTAGGCAGTCACTTTGCTGTATTGGTTAATTGTTTCTAGAAGTTTTACTGTGGACTCCTTAGGTTTTTTTTTTTATGTACATCATCATATCATCTGCAAAAAGGGATAGTTTGAGTTCCTCTTTGCTAATTTGGATTCCTTTGATTCCCTTCTCTTAGATTGCTATTGCTAGGACTTCTAAGATTATATTTAATAAGAGTGGAGAGAGTGGACAACCTGCCTAGTTCCTGACTTTAGTGGAAATGCTTTCAATTTTTCGCCATTGATGATAATGTTGGCTGTAGGATTTTCAAAGTTAGTTGTAACTATCTTAAGGAAGGTTCCTTCTAACCCTATTTTGCTGAATGTTTTCAACATGAATGGGTGTTGAATTTTGTCAAATGCCTTCTCTGCATCGATTGATATGATCATGTGGTTTTTGTTTTTCTTGTTGTTGATGTGGTTTATGATGTTGATTGATTTACATATGTTGAACCAACCTTGCATCCCTGGGATGAAACCCATTTGGTCATGGTGTATAATCTTTCTGATATAGTGCTGGATTCGGTTAGCTAAAATTTTGTTGAGAATTTTTGCACCTATGTTTATTAGTGAGATTGATCTGTACTTTTCTTTTTTGGTGCTGTCTTTGCCTTCTTTGGAAATGAGTGTGATATTAGCCTCATAAAATGAGTTGGGGAGGGTTCCTGACTTTTCAATGGTTTGGAAAAGCAAGTGGGTCAATGGTATTAAGTCTTCACGGAATTTTTGCTAGAATTCACCTGTAAAACCATCTGGACCTGGACTTTTGTTCTTAGGGAGTTTCTTAATTACATCTTCGATTTTCTCTGAAGAGATTGGCCTCTTTAGGTTTTCTAGATCTTCATTTTCCAGTCTCAAAATCTGGTATTTTTCTTAGAATCTGTTGATTTCTACTGGGTTCTCTAGCTTAACTGAGTATTGTTGTTCATAATCTGACCTCCTGATATGTTGTATTTCTTGGGTTCTGTTGTAATTTCTCCCCTTTCATTTGTGATCCTATTAATTTGGGTGATTTCCCTCTTTTTTGGGTGAGTCTTGCCACTGGTTTGTCTATCTTGTTTATTTTTTTAAAAAATCAACTCCTGGACTCATTGATTTTTTGTATTGTTTTCTTGGTTTCTATGTTGTTTATTTCTGCTCTGGTTTTTATTATTTCTTGACTTTTGGATGTGGTTCTTTTTCTTTGTTGCAGTTGTTCCAGTTCCTTAAGGTGATCCTTTAAATTATTGACTTTATTATTTTCCTCTTTTCTGACATAAGCCTGTATAGTATGAGTTTCCCTCTAATTACTGCTTTTGTTGTGTCCCACAAATTTTGACAAGTTGTCTCTTCATTATTATTTGTCTCAAGGAATCTTTTTATTTCTTTCTTGAGTTGCTCTTTGATCCAGCTGTTGTTGAGCAGCATGTTGTTTAATCTCCAGGTGTTTGATTTTCTCCATTGCTTCTTCTTACAATCAATTTTGACCTCTGTTGCATAGTAATCTGATAGAGTGCTTCTGATTATTCTTACACTTGTGGTTTTATATAAGTTAGATTTATATCCTAAAGCATGGTCTGTTCTGGAGAAGGTTCCATGTGGGCTTGAGAAGAATGTGTATTCTCCTTTTTGGGGTTGGAGTGCCCTATATAAGTCTACTAGCCCTAGGTCTTCTAATTTTTCATTTAGGGCTCTTATTACTTTGCTATTTTTTTTGCCTGCTGGATCTATCCAGTGGTGATAGTGGAGTATTGAGATCCCCTACTATTATCACATTTCCCTTCATGTGTTTCTCCAGGTTTGTGAGTAATTGCCTCACATATTTTGCTGAGTCTACATTAGGTGCATAAATATTGATCAGGGTTAGTACTTCTTGGTCAATTGTTCCCCTGATCAGTATGTAGTGACCCTCCTTGTCTCTGATCACTTTCTTGAGGTTGAATGCAATTTGGTCTGATATTAGGATGGCCGTCCCTGCTCTTTTTGTTTTTCCATTGGTCTAATAATTGATTTTCATCCTTTTATTCTAAGTTTGTGCCAGTCCTGCATTAGTAGGTGTGTTTCTTGCAAGCAGCAGAAGTCCGGTTTATGTTTTCTAATCCAGTTCTCTAGAATATGTCTTTTAATGGGAGAGTTTAGACCATTAACATTAAGGAAGATTATTGACAGAGAGGGCTGCTGGGTAGTTGTGTTGCGTAGTGTTTTTGTTGTTACAATCGGGGATTTGGTTTGTGTAATTTGTCTCTGAGTAGATCATTTAAGATTGGTTTTGTTTGTGCAAATATTGCAAGATCATTTTTATTTGATAATGTTTTTAATCTTCCTTCCCATATGAATGAGAGTTTTGCTAGTTATTGGACCCTAGGTTGGAAATTTCTTTCATTCAGTCATGTAAATATGTCATTCCACTGTCTTCTTGCTTGAATTGTTTCAAATGGGAGATCTGGTTTGATTCTTATGTCTCTTCCTTTGTACTTGAGATTTTTTCTTCCTTATTGCTTTAAAGAGTTCATTTTTCTCTTTTTTTTTTTTGCCATTTGGATTACTATATATCTTGGTGTTGGCTTATTAGGGTCTATTTTATTATGGACTCTTTTTACTTCCTGGAATTGCATCGAAGTCTCTTTCCAGGGGGTTGGAAAATTTTCTGCTATTATTTCCCGACCACTTGTTCTTCCCCTTTCCCTATTTTCTCCCCTTCTGGTATACCTAAAATTCTTAGATTATTTCTTTTGTCTTTGTTTACTAAGTACTGAACTTTCTCTTCCAGTGCTTTGCCTTTATTTCTTTGTTGGCTTCCTGGTCGTTTTTTGATTGCAGTTTATTTTCGAGTTGTTCTATGCACTTTTCCAGCTGTGAAATTCTTCTCATATAGCTTTTTACATTATTTATTGTTTCCTTAAATTCTATTTGTATAGAATTTCTTATATTGTGTAGCAGTTTTTCTCTTAGTTGGGTGATTTTTTTAATCCATGGTTTTCTTGTACTCGGTGACTAGTGCTTCTTTCATTTTATTAAACATGATTTGCATTTCTTTTCTCATGGCTGTTTTTAGATCTTTATCTCTTGGATTTGTTCATTTTGGTGGACTTGGAAACTTGTTTGGGTTTCCTTCCATATCTCTAGATGTTAAGGTCTTCCTTGGTTTACCCATATTTCTTTGAAATTCTTGGTGTTGCCTGGTTTGCAGGGCATTTCAATTAGAGCTCGCTTTTGCCACCTGTCTAGTTTGATAAAGGTATTTCTGGCTTGTTTGGTATTTTGCTTCCAATTTTATGGGCTCTGAATTATTTAAGAAATTTGGGTGTTGGGTCTGTGCTGGTTAGACCTATATGTTGTGTTAGGCTATATTTGTGTGAACACTATCATGTTCGTGCGATTCGCAGGGTCGATGTGGGTGGGCGGGGCTTCCCTACATGGTGCAGGTGGGGGAAACCAAGCAGAGCCAAATTTGTTTTTTATTTTTAAATATTTATTCACTTTAGATCTCAGAGTAATTTATATATACATATAATAGCACTCTCTTTTTATTATTGTCCCATTATATTTTTATGTCTTTATTAATACAACTTGATTACAAATATGATTGTAGTTGAGTTTCAGTCATATAAAGAACACCTCCTTTACCAGTGCAACATTTCCATCACTAGTGCCCCAAATCGTCCATCTCTCTACCCCTCCTGCCTGTATTTGAGATAGGCTTTCTACTTTACTCATTCACTTACATTGTTATGTTAGTTGTCAGTGTAGTTATTTCTCTAACTGCACACACCACTCTTTGTGGTGTGCTCATGACATGAGCTGGACCTTCCAGCCCTCCTCTCTTTGTCTCTGAGAATTATTACAAAATGTCTTCTATTTTTCTTAAAACCCATAGATGAGTGAGAGTAGTCTGTGTCTGTCTCTCTCCCTCTGACTTATTTCACTCAGCATAATATATAACATAAACATGTATAACCATGTTTAGGAAAATTTCATGACTTCATCTCTCCTGATAGCTGCATAATATTCCATTGTGTATATATACCACATTTCTTTAGCCATTCATCTGTTGAAAGGCATGTTGGTTGTTTCCAAAGTCTGGCTACTGTAAATAGCACTGTAATTAATATTGGTGTGAGGGAGGGATTTTGAATTGTATTTTTGTGTTCCCAGAGTATATCCCTAGGAGTGGTATAACTGGATCATATGGGATCTCAATTTCCAGGTTCTTTTTGTTTTTGCTTTTGTTTTTTTTTTTTTTAGAAATCTCCATATTGTTTTCCATAAAGGCGGCACTAGAAGGCATTCTCACCAGTGGTGAATGAGAGTTCCTTTCTCTCCAGATCCTCAGCAGCACTACTTGTTCTCCTTCTTTGTCATGTGTGCCAGTCTCTTGGTGTGAGATAGTAACTCATTGTTGTTTTGATTTGCATCTCCCTGATGATTAGAGAGGTTGAGTATTTTTTCATTTGTCTTTTGGCTATTTGTAATTCTTCTTTAACAAAGAGTCTGTTTATTTCTTCTTCCTATTTTTTGATGGGATTAAATATTTTTGTAAAGTTCTGTTAGTGCCTTGTATATCAAGTTTTAGCAAAACTACAAAGAAGAGCATGGGAAATAGCCAGGTAGCTAATGAGGGTGCTTTTTATGCAGGATGCCCAAACTCAATATCTACACTGCATAATCTACAGCTCCATCAGAAAAGGCCCTCTGAACACCACACTAGGAATATTGAATAGAGCACAAATTTTCATACCTCCTAAGTAAGAAAATAATAACTAATAAAATGCATTATTTTCTACTATTAAAGGATAAATCTTCTTTAGAAGTATGGTAAATATGACATTTCATCCATCAATAAAACTACAATATCCTACAAAGAGTTCTAATATATGCATAGGAGGAAAATGTTAACCACACTAAAAATATTTGTATAAATAAAAATATATTGACAAGTTATTGTTAGTGGTGGTATAGGTAAATAATGTTTCAATCAGTGACATACAATCAAATACATATTAGCCCTGAAAACAAGAAGGTAGAGGAAGTTCTTTTGTTTTAATATAAAAATAAAATGCAAAAACAGGTGAATAAATATTTTAAAAATATAGCAGAATTGTGAAGAAGAGCAAAAGACTGATTCATCCTAAATTCAAGATAATTTGAAAAGATGAGATGATAAAAAATAACATATGAATACTTCAATAATTATTACCACTATTTTATTTATTAGGCTAGTTGACATAAACATGAAGAAAATTATAGTTTCTTATCTTAGATCTTTTAAATGAAGTGTCAATAAATTATTCTAATAATTTTAAGATAATTTGGGCTAATTATCAATGGAAATGGAAAATGCTTGAGCTACTAGTGTATATATAAATTATTTAAATTCTCATCTCATATCTAGAGATATGATCTAGAAATTACATATTCTCAGTTTTTAAATTTTCTTATGTTTAATATTGTGGGGAAAAACTGGTTCTTTTAAGGTTACTGAATTTGTCCTTGTCACAGTTAACATGATGCCCAATATATCGTAAATACATTTTCTTATATTTTTGAATCTACATGCCAAGCACATAAATATTTCAATTTTAAAAGTTCACACTTGTCACAGAATAAAGATATAACTTATAATTTTATGTGCCTATAATATAAATAGTCAAAATGCAAATTTAAAAAACTAAATTTTACAAAGTCTCACACAAGTCATAGAAAATGGCTTTCACGGGGCTGGAGAAATGGCACAGTAGCGTTTGCCTTGCAAGCAGCTGATCCAGGACCAAAGGTGGTTGGTTCGAATCCCAGTGTCCCATATGGTCCCCTGTGCCTGCCAGGAGCTATTTCTGAACAGATAGCCAGGAGTAGCCCCTGAGCACCACTGGGTGTGACCCAAAAAAACAAAAAAAATAGCTTTCACTTTTTTATATTTTTATATAATTGTAATATAAAAACATAAACTACACAAATGAGAAGGAAGCAAACACAAGCAGAATAAAAATATATTGATAGAGCTCTAATTAAAAATTTTCCCAGTGTATTAAAGGATTACTACACCAGTCAAGCTTTACTGTAGGAAGTTAACTTCTGCAAATATTAAGCTTTGAAAGATTCAAGGAGATTAAAGGATATGTGTTGGTCTCAATAAAATGCCTATGACTGGTAAAATATTTCTATATTTATAGCAAAAATGTATTACATAGCTATAAAAGCAGCGCGTTAAACTGTATTTAATATTAGTTATTTTAAACCAGAAGTATAAACAAATAACATTTTATTAATAAAAAATATGTCTTGATAATAATAAAACTAGAAGGGGAATAAGAAATGCTATCACACTTTTTTGCATTCAATATAATTCATAATTACTAGAAAATCACAGCAAATTAGAAACAACTGGAATATTGGAGGGCAATAAAGTAGTGTCATTAATTCAAATTTATTAATTACTCAGTTAACAATAGCACAAACCAACGTCAAAAAGGAGAGTGAGGGGCCAGAGTATATCACAGCGGGAGGAAGTTTACCTTGCTCTCTGCTGACCCGGGGCAGACCCAGGTTTGATTCCTGGCATCCCATATGTTCCTCCAAACCTGCCAGTAGCGATTTCTGAGTGCAGAGTCATGAGTAATCCTTGAGTGCTACTGG
Source organism: Suncus etruscus (assembly GCF_024139225.1). Lineage (NCBI taxonomy): Eukaryota > Metazoa > Chordata > Mammalia > Eulipotyphla > Soricidae > Suncus > Suncus etruscus. The sequence continues at coordinate 5,199,388 of NC_064867.1, forward strand.
GTTTGACCCAAAAATAAAAAAGGGTGGGAGTGATAAGACAAAGAATGAGAGAGATGCGATTTGCATCAAGGCAAGGATGGGGATGATTCATGAAAGGGAAATGGAAGACATTGGTGATCCAGCTTAAATAAAGCAATCACAATAAAAATCTGTATGGTCTGGAATTTTTGCATAAATAAACTGCTCTCATGAGAACACACCCAGATTATTTTGAATTAGTAGGAAAATATAGCAGGGTTTAATATATTGTATCAAGCTATGAAAAAAGTACTCAGGTGCTCGCTTCAGCAGCACATATACTAAAAATTTGAACGATACAGAGAAGATTAGCATGGCCCCTGCGCAAGGATGACATGCAAATTCGTGAAGCGTTCCATATTTTCTAAAAAAAAGAAATATGTACTCAGTAGGGTTCTTACTTCGCAATTAAAAATAAACAATTATCAATTAAATATTTTTGATGATAAAGGTTAGAAACATAAAATTAGTGGATCAAACAATACTCAAGTAAAAATATAACATCTTTAAGTCTACCTAGTAGTACAAAATAAAAAATATGATCCCAATAACATAAGTCAAAAAGATTTCTAAAACTTACTAGCTATCTAGAGAGATGTGCTCTTTTTATTTTCTATTTTATTTTATTGAAACCATTGTAATCTACAACTGCATTCATAGTTGAATTTAGTTATAAAGATGAATCAGAGCCATTCCCACCACCAGTGTCAACCTCCTGCCACCAATGACTCCAGAGTGCATCCTATCCCACCCCCCTTCACCCCCTGGCTTGCCACTGTAACAGGACCCTTTGATATTGTTAAAGTTTGGGTTTTTTGATTCTATTGTTAACTTTGGCTTGGTTATTTAGTTACATGCAATTTTTTCTCCACCAATTCACCTGAGAAAACTTGGCCCCAGGACCCAATCATTTCTATTTTCTTTTCTTCTTAATTTTATAAAAAATAGAAATATGAGGCAAAACAAAGTAGGGAAGGAACCTCGATGCAGAAGACGTGATGGACGATACTACATAGGGTAGACACCTCTTATAGTACTTCCTACCATATTGCTTACCACTCTAGATTTGAAGATTATGCTTATACTAATATGTTCCAGCCATAATCTAACCCTGAAAGTTTTATTTACAGACTTAACCCCTGCCATTGATGAAGTGCCGAAGTGTCTAGAAATTGGAAAACCTTTCCACTCAGGAACCAGTCCATTTTTTTTCTTCTCTTTCTTTCCCACTTATTTTTCCTACTTTCTCTTCCAATGTATATTTTTAGCTAATTATTTATCTTTTCTTAACCCAATTATTTCCTAAGTGCTCAGACCCATTCAAGAGGGTCAAAACTCCAATAACCTATGAATAGATCTCTAGTGTCTATCTATACATGGACATGAATTTTATACTGTACATTTTCCCATGTCTGCTCAATTTATATTGTAAACAATCTATGCCTATATTGAATATAGGCCCTCTTATATATTATTCCTCCTCCCTCCTTCAGAACTCCTTCTATCCTCTCCTCCCAAACCTGATCCATTAGTTCTCCCTTGGTATCCTCAGTTCTTCATTCATTAGGTACCAAGACAGACCTCCTGCCTAAATAAGCCACTACCCTGTTTCCAAAGTGAAAGTATATTCTCTCAGTTCCACATCTAGTGCTCTGGCAAGTGTCTGCAACCACTACTTTTGTTGATTCATTCTATGTGGCACTTTTCACACATATAACCCTAAGTATAGACTGTTGCATGCTACCAGATTCAGCTCCAGAAGGTTCCTCCCTCAGCTCCAGGATACTACCTGATCTCTTAACTGCTGAAAACCATTGCTCAAACTCAATAATATGGAATGAATATATGCCCTGGATCTTACCCTCCCCAAGAATATTTCAAAAGGTTCAATGGGGATATCTAGATTTCCCTTGTATGTTTAGTACCTCAATAGTCTTACCATTTAGTATTGTGTTTATATCCAAAGGTAAAGGTAGCCTCCTCCATCCTTCTCTAATTGTTTTTTATATAGAGATGTTTTTAAGTTTGCTTGTTTTGGTTCTGGTAGTAAAAAATTCTAGAAGAATTGCTTGAGATAAGAGCCTAGATCTAAACCAGGGCACAGAGATTGTATAATTTGTCACTCTTACCCCCAAATGCACCAGCTATATAATATGGTACTGTTTTTCTTTTTGAATAGGCACAATAAGAAGGAGGAACTTTTATGTAAAGAAACAAGTTCTTATCTACTAGGTATAAGGATCCATAAATTTTATAATACAGGGGCAACTCTCACCATGAATATTTGTCATGGGAACTCGGCTTAGACTCCATGTGATCAGACAATGACCGTCCAACCTTGAACCCCAGATCTGAACCATAGAACTAATACAGTTTTCTGAAATAGCATCAGAAACCAAACTCCTCCTGGGGAGTTTCTAATACTACTCTGGTACCAACCTGTGCCAGGTTGATACGACACCCTAATGACAAGGAAATACCAAAAACATGATCTAAGACGGGTCGTCTTACCTCACCATCTAATTATAAGACAAAATCAAAAGACACTCTGTCCTTTGATCTGTGAAAAACCCAAGATCACTAGTTACAGAAGACTGACTTTGATAATCACAGCTTGTGCAGAACTTTCCCTGTGATCAATAAGAAAAACCCTGGCTTAGGCTTTGGCCTAGGATATGTACAAAAACCAAGATATCTAATTCTAAGGGTCTGACTTTGATAACTGTCCTGAGAAGAACTTCTGGGACCATATGTAAAGACTCTATCCTTAGGCTTCATCCTATGATCTGTGCAAAACCCAAGATCACTAATTATAAAAGACTGACCACAACATCTGTGATGGAGCAGAACTTATGGGACTATAAAAAAAGACTATCCTAGACTTCATCCAAGGAGCTGTGCAAATACCAAGATCTCTAATGACAGAGGACTTGTTTTGACAACCACAACTAAGCTGAAATTTTCTGACAACATTAAAAGACATTGGTGTTCAGTATTTAGCATGTCTGGAGCCTGTAGTTGTTCCCATGACATTATGCTGCAAGGGTAGAGAATCCCTGTATCTCTTAGGCCAGTGGTCAACAATCTTTTTTTTCAACTGAGCCAAATCTCACCAAAACCATGATTGAAATTTATTTTGTTTGTTTATTTGTTTTCTTGTTTTGACAGCACTCAGGGGTTACTCCTGCCTCTATGCTCAGAAATCACTCCTGGCAGGTTCAGGGGATCATATGAGATGCCAGGATTTGAACCACCGACCTTCTGCATGAGAGGCAAATGCCTTACCTCTCTGGCCCCAAGAGCCACATTTTTAAAACCAAAAATACATAGGATGGTACACTGTTTTTAGTTTCAATAAGTTTTTATTGAGAATATTCTGCATGCAAGTATCCACATAGGTCAGGAGGATACAAATAGCACAACTTATAAAACAAAAACTTTAGAACAATATTATTTATTGATAACATTAAATTCCATAACATTTGCCTTACAATATAGAGAAAATTACATCCTGACAATAACTGACAAAGTCACAAATACTAATGTGAATATTGGCCTTACATTTCCTTGGATAGTTTTAGTAAGTCAGGTTTGTATGTTGTTGTTTTTAATTTTAGGCACAATTCCAGCTTCTCATTCATGAGATGATTTCTCAATTTACTCTTGATAAGATCCATGCTTGAAAATGATTGTTCACATAAATATGTAGACCCGAACAAGAAAAGAACAGCAAACTCTAGCTTTTTTAGTTGATTATATGAGTCAGGAATACTATTCCAGGTGTTAAAAATCAACATATCTTTCTTCTCCAGGTGTTTTAAAGCAGACCACTTGTGCTGTGAACTAAGTTCACATTTGTGTTTCTCCAATGTTTCTAAATTAGCACCAATACTCAAGTTCAAATTTCAAGCTCCATGGTCCTTTGTTTTTTAAATCTAGAAATTGCATTTTAAAGTTGCCAATGTCAATATTAAAGGGAGAAAATTTGAATTCCATTACAGTGGCATCCAGAGATTTCTTTAACAAAGGCCAACGTTGCCTTGCTCTTTCTGAAATCCTGAAACCTCTTGACAAAAGCTTCCCTCATATTTAAAAGTTTTGTTTTAAAATAGGTAATGTCAATATCAGAATTATTTTCTTGGCGATGTTTCAACAGGCTTGGAAGGTGAATCAAAGTTTCTCTGTCAAAATCTTGAGCAAAAACATAATTTGTTTTCAAAGGAAATAACATCTTCTAACATCGAAAAAATTGTGTTTACTTTCCCCTGTAGTTTATGATTAAGCTGATTTAGATGTGAAGTAACGTCCACCATGAAATACAGTTTTTGAATCCACTGATCGTTTGTTAATTCTGGATAGCGAACACCCTTCTCGAGGAAAAGGCTTTGATTTCTGATAATAAGTAAGCAAAACGTTTCAAAAAGTTAGCTCTTGATAACCAAAATGTGCTGAGAATTTGAAAGCCTACAATATGGAGATGAAACAGATTTAAAAAAAAAACCTTTTTAACAATCTTTAAAAGCAAGAAGCGTGTTCCAGAGAAAAGTAGTGATTTCACTGAAAGGAAAATAAAATCTATTGACACTTTAGTGTGTGCTGCAAGAAACCAAACTAAAATACACACAAAAACAAAAACGGCAATTTGTTAAAGGCATATGATATATCATAAAGGAATTTGATTGAGTGCCTAAAACATTTTAAAAATAATTTTATTTAAGCATATTTGTTACAAAATTGTTCATACTTAAGTTTCAATCATAGAATGTACACCACCCTTCACCATTGCACTTTCCCCACCACCAATGTCCCTTGTTTCCTTCCCTTTCACCCTCCTCTGCCTATGACAGGGGCAGGCAGTTTGCTTTTTTCTCTCTATCTCTCTTTTCCTTTATGACACTGAGGTTTGCAAAATTTTCTTTGTGACACTGTGGTTTGCAATATTGTTAATTAAAGGGTACCATGCATGTCACTTACCCATTTTCAGCATCCAGTTCTTGTCCAGAGTGATATGTTCCAACTATCAATGTCATAATGTACCTTTCTCTATTCTAACTGAACTCACCACTTTTTGTGGCAAGCTTCCTATCATGGACTAATCCTCCTGTCCCTATTTTCTCTAGATATTATTACCATATTGCCATTTATTATTCTTATATGCCACAATGATTGTTCTGTTTCTATATCTCTCCTTCTGACTCATTTCACTCAGAATAATAATCTGATGTGTTGATGTATGTACAGATGATGCACTGTGCATGGCTCAGTGTTTTCTCTAGTGACAAGAAACAGAAGTTGCACACCAGTACATTGTATTCACTCATTGTATGATAGACTGGGTTCAAAAAAACTCCCTGCTGAACTAAACTGTGTGACAGGTGACACAGTAAAGATAATTTATGAAATTCACAATTGTGATCAAATCTAGGCTATTCATCACCCTGAGTGAGAGTATGGATGCCCACTACTAGCATCTTCTCCATGAAGAAGTGAAGTGGCTGTTCAGGGGAAGGGTGCTCTCTCACCTTGTTGGCAAGAGGAAAGAAGTAATGCAGTTCCTGTGAGAGCAGAACTCTGACTTTGTACATCCCCAGTTGGATAAGGAATGGGTAGCTAAGCTTGTGTATTTGGCAGACATTGTACATTTTCTCTATGAATTTAATATTTCTCTGCAATGGGAGTTTCATAAGTAGTTTTTACAGTGATCCATAAGATGGATGTGTCCAAAAAAGAATCTGATTCTGGAATAGCTGTGTCTGAGGAGATATTGAAATGTTTCCACTTTTGCAAAATATTTTTGTTTGGCACTTATATTATGCAGAAAGTCATATCAATATGAAAAACAGCATTTAAGGGCATTAGCTCACAACTTTAACTGAACGTGAGAATTCACGGAAATGAAAACTCTGGGTTGGGAATCCTTTCATGGTAGATGCCCACTCTTGTGCAAAATAAAATATGTGTCTTGGGGGCCGGGCGGTGGCGCTAGAGGTAAGGTGCCTGCCTTGCCTGCGCTAGCCTTGGACTGACCGCGGTTCGATCCCCCGGCTTCCCATATGGTCCCCCAAGCCAGGAGCAACTTCTGAGCGTATAGCCAGGAGTAACCCCTGAGCGTCACCGGGTGTGGCCCAAAAAACAAAAAAAACAAAAACAAAAACAAAAGCAAAAATATGTGTCTTAAGATCACTTCAGGCACTGTATTTCTAAGCCCCACACAACCTGGTCTGAAGAAGCAGGATAGCAGGAAAGAAATAATAAACCAAGCTAGGCAGGAAAGGATGATCATGGAGTCCATGGCCTTTTACCTGGTACTCTGCCTCGAGCCCAAAAAGCTAGAACACCTCTTTCTTTATTAAAACCAATTCCCAATACCAGAAGGCTTCAGGTCAAGAGAGAGCCAAAAGTACATATTCAGTGGACTTTTACATATCAAAGGAAGAGGTTTAAGAAAGGATGACGTTGGGGGAAAATCTTTGTTTGAGGTTGGTACTGGGTATCATCTTACACTCTTGGACCGGACCTGCACACAGGGCGTGTACTGACAGGAACTAGGAGCAGAGTTCTGACTCCTGGAGAGGCTGCCCAGCACACAGGAGAGCCAAATTAAAAGTGTAAATAGCCGCATGTGGCTCAAGAACCACAGGTTGCCAACCACTGTTTTAGGTCAAGGGAATTCCCTTTCTAATTTTCCCAATACTTACTGTGCCTATGCAAAAATACCCAAGCAAACAAATATATATATATAATGGCAAAAAATTATATACCCAGACATTATGTATGTTACAGATGAACATTAGACAGACATAGAGGTGGTGAAACAGACAATCATACACACATATTGATTGATCCATAGGTCGCAGTTGAAAACTGACCCCTGTGGGAAGGGTCAAAACCCTTAAAAATATAAAACTAGCAAGTCAGGTGGAAAGGTTTTCCGTTTCTAAGCAAATCATCATTGGTGAGGGTAAACTTTACTAAAGATATGCTTCCTTAGATAGATCGTGCTAAAGCATTCTTAACACAATTCTAATTTTTAAGTCTAGAATACAATATGGTAATGTGCACTGTAAAATTAGTCTATACCATCAAGTATCATCTAAAGGGTCTTGAGAATCCAAGTTTCTTTCCTGAAAGCAAGCTGAAAACTTGGGAATTGTAATATATTAGTAAACTAGCTTGACTTGAAAATAGATTGCAATAACATACTCAATGAATGACATGTTTATGGCATGCAGTCGTGTATTCCAATGTTATCTGTGAACATAAACATTAGATTATATTAGCAGGCATAATCAAATGGAAACTGAATAGAACATAATATTTATCAAGAAATTGTCTTAATAAGCACTGTATTCTGATTGTAATATTACATTGTAATGTGAAACTAGGGTGACTAGACTATCTCCAAAACCATTGTGAATAAAAAGGTTAAAGAGTCATTATAGACAGATTAAAATTAAGGCACTAACAATTCTTACAGTGCACACTGTAGTAGGAGTCCATGGCTTCCAAACAAATTCTGCACCTGTTTCTGTGGATAAAAGCATTAAAACATTATTATAGACACCTATTAAGTATAGTTTATTGAACACCTGCTCAATCTAAATGGCTGACTCTAATGCTGAATGTCTCCTTGAAGTGTAGAAGAGAATATAAACTTTGTGTTTCTCCTCTTTCACCCAGTTTCTTTGATTCTTCTCACTATATTCTGAGGCTAATGGTGTTCAAGACAAAATACAATTTACACCACTGTATTTATTTGTTTTCTAAATACCAAATGTAAGTGATATCATTCTATGTTTATCCTTCTTCTGGCTAACTTCATTTAACTTGGTTTGGTATTTAGGTTTAACAATTTTTTATTTCCACTCAATGGTCCTTTGTCCATTTGGCCTCATGTATCCCATCCACTTTTTTTTTTCAAAGTTTGTAGGAAGACATAGGAATATAAGACAAAACAAGATGATTCATGCTCTATGGTTCTTAAAAAAAGTGGGTTAACAAAAGTGGGTTAAAACCCCTATCTAGAAACTATAAATATAAATAAAAATAGAATAAAAAGATGATAAAAATTAAAAAATTATAAAATAAATAAAAATAAATTAATACAATTTAAGAATGGGGGCAAATGTGACAAGATTTTATTTTGCATAGGCACAGTAGATACTGGGGAAATTAAATGGGAAATTTCCTTGTACTAAGAAATACAGGGTGTCTCTACCCTTGAAGCATAGTCATGAGGCCCACCAAAGTTTCTAGACATGTTAGTTGTCAAACCCAAGGTCTGTCTTTATGGTACCATGGAACGTTCTGCTCAGTTGTGGTTGTCAAAGTCATTCCTCTATAATTAGAGATTTTGTTTTTTGCACAGATCCTAATACAAAGCCTAGTATATAGTATTTCTTATTGGACCCAAGTAAAGTTCTGCTCAGTTGTGGTTGTTGGAGTAGTCTTCTGAAATTAGTGATCTTGTTTTTGCACATATCTGAAGATGGAGGGTCTTATGATTTTATATCACCATTAGATGATAAGTTTGGCAACCTGCCCTTAGATCATAACTGTTGCACTTTCCATGTTGTCAGAGTGTCAGACAAACCTGGCAAGTTGGTGCCATAACAGTATCAAGGCCTCTACTGGGATGAGTTTGATACCTGATGCTTGTTACTGAGAACTGTTTCAGTTCTAAGGTTCATATCTGGGGTTTGGGGCTGGATAGTCAATGTCTGATCAGATAAGTCTAAGTCAAAACTCAACGACAAATGTTTAGGGTGGAAAGCCAATAAGAATATCATTGGTCATACACTTTTTATAGACAACTGCTACTGTCTTGAAGAAGTTTTCTTCCACACTTATTTTCATGAAGGTTTTCCTAAAGAATGTGTTTTGAATCTTGTCAAATATTTCCCTATATCTATTGATATGATCATGTAGATTTATATTTATTTTTACTGATGTGGTGTATGATTTTGATTGTTTTTCATGTATTGAAATACACTTGCCTCCCAGGGAAGACACCCACTTGGTCATCTTTTTGAGGTCTTGTATTCAATTTGCTATGATTTTGTTAAAGATTTTTGCATCTTTGAATGTTTATTACTGAGATTTGTTTAGTTTTCTTTCTTGGTGGCATCTTTGTCAGCTTTTGGAATGAGTGTAATTGGAATTTTAAAAAAGTTATTAGAAAGGACTTTATGTAATGGACTTCTGTCCTAAAATGTAGTCTACACTAGCTAAAGTTCTATGTGCACTTGAGAAAAATGTGTAGGCAGGTTTTTGTAATGAAATGCCCTGTAGAGAGCTATTATTTCTATCCTTCTAGTTTTTTGTTTATGGCTCTATGTCTTTGCTAGTGTTCTGACTAGTGGATCTATCTAGTGGTGATAAAGGTTTGTTAAAATCTCCCACTGCTATCAATTTTCCATCCTTACGTTTGTGAGAAAAAAAAGCCTTACATATTTTGCTGGCTCTACATTTGGTGCATAAATATTGATAATACTGTAGTACTTTTTGGTATTTTGTTTCTCTGATCAATATGTAGTATCAATCTTTACATTATGTATATTCTTTGAGTTGAATGCAATGTATTCTGATATATGTTTGGTTGCTGCAACATTTTTGTATTTCAGTGACTTGTATAATTGTTTTACATTCTTTTACTCTGAGACTGTGTTTACCCTGAACAAGAAGCAGATGTCTAGGTTTTGTTTCCTGATCTAACCCATAACTCTGCATTTTGATTAAGAGTTTAGCACTTTGACATTTAAGAGAACTATTGACAGAACTGATTGTTGCCATTATTTTGTATAGGATTATAGTTAAAATTGGAAATTTGGTTACTAAAATTGATTATTGAGCTGTTAATTTAGAGTCAGTATTTTTATTGCTAATGTGGAGTTCTTTATTGTTCAAGAATGTTTTTAATCCTCCCTCCCATGTAAATGAAAGCTTTGCTGGGTAGTGAACTCTAGATCAATAGTGTCTTCTATTTTTGAGATTGAATATGTCATTCTACTCTATTCTTGCTTGGATTGAAGATGGAAGATGGAAGATCTGGTTTAATTCTTAAGTTCTTTTCATTATACTGTTGGTTTTGCTTTTCCTTTCTGCTTTAAAAAATCTGCCTCTTGGTTTTCTGCCATTTTATTACTCTATATCTTGGTGTTGTTCTGTTAGGATCTACTTTGTTTGACAATTTTTTGGCCCTTTGGATTTTTACAACAGCCTCTTTCCAGAGGGTTCAAAAGACCTCTGCTATAATTTTCCTCACTTGTTCATCCCTATCTCTTTTTCCTCCCTTTCTCATTTTTCTATGATTTAGAAATTATTTATTTTGTCTTTATTCATTAAGTACCTTACATTTTCTTCCAATGCTTCCTCTTTATTAATTTTCTTTATTTACTTCTTTATAATTGCTAGCTTGTAATTTGTCTTCAAGTTCATCTGTGTGATTTTCCACTTGTGTAATTCTAAAATGATGGCTTGCTAACATATTTTGCAGTTTCTTCAGCTCCATTTGTATGGATTTGTTCATCTTCTAAAAGAGTTCTTTGAGTTGGTTAAATTGTTCATCTATAGTTTTCTTAATTTCATAGGCTAGCAAATTTTTGATTTCTATTGCTAAAACATTAAGTGTTGATTTTAGGTCCTCATCTATAAGACCCAGGCATTTTGGTGCACTTAAAATTTGCCAGGATTTCCCTTTATATCTACAACTGCAATTGCATTTCTTAGCTTCTCCATTATTTTTTGCATTTAGTGTGTTGGGATGCTTGAGTTTCAAGTATTTAAGAAATTAATCTACTGAACTGTTTGTATATAATGTGTCAAGATGTAGATCTAGTTAAAACATTATTTTGCTAAACAAATGAAGTTACCTAAGTATGATAAAATATTGCAAAATAGTTCATTGGTTTGTTCAGCTGAGTTTTGAGTGTATGTTTTCTAAGAGTAGAAGTACTAGATCTAATATACATAGAACTATATAAGTTGAAATATATTCATGCAGACGTTTTGTGTTGCATGTTTGGGAGAAAAAGGATTGATAGCATGGACTATAGGTTCCCTGTTTCTTCCCAGACACAATCCCAAAATGACTAGAAGAGGTCTAGGATCAGAACTGAAGGTAAAACCTGGAAAGACAGATGTGCTTTCTATTCTCTCTTTCATTTATATTTCTCTTATCCCAAGAAGTTTTATCCTAATTCACAGAAAGAGTTTATTTCTCAGACAGGGAGAATATAAGAAGCTTGAGGCCACACTGACCTGACAGACTACTTATATGCTAAATATCAAATAGTTCAAATCAGACTATTATTAAAAATCTGTAAGTCCTGATTTATGAGAAGTGACACAGAAGTGTTGAACAATTAGGGGCAATTTTGTAGTAGTGAAGACATATTTGTTTCGCATTAAAATAATAAATTCTAACTCTATTATAATCATGTCACCTAAACTATGTCACCTATTTTAACCACCTATGTCACCTATATAACCATGTCACCTACTACTATAATATTATTTTTTGAAAGGAAAAATAGCCAAATATTCATGGAAGTGCAAGAAAAATGACAGACTAAATCAAGCTAATCAGCATATTTCCTGTTTTATTGGAAAACTTCAACCTGAAAACTGGGTCATTCATAATAAAATGAAAAATTTAAAAATTAAAGCTTTAGTAAATTTAGGAATTTATTTAGCACATTTAGGAATTGATTCTATAGAACTCTAAAGACTAAAATCTGATGAATATATGGCAAAAAGACCAATGAGCAACTCATATTGCATTTCTGGTAAAATCACCATTAGAAGATCAAGGTCCTAGAAAGGTATTAAAAAATAAACAATTAAATAATAACAATCAATAATAATTGATTGCTTAATTTTGAGATGAAATGGAAAGGAAAAATTTCATCATCAAATAAAAAAGATGAGGCAAGAATTGACAATTTTATCATTTAATAAATATACCACAAGGCAATAATAATTAAAACTATATATCTGGTATTAGAGAAAAATAGAATAATAAAGAATAATAGGGCTCAGAAATAGATCCTTCAAAAAGTTTAGTTTATGGTCTAAGTTGAACATTAAATTGTTGATAAAACATAGGAAACCACATATATTTAATTCAAAAATAGATAATTTCATGCAAATGAAAACAATAGAATTATAAGGACTGAGAAAAGGAGAAAAATGAGAGATTAATGATGAAAAATTTTATTTAAAAAGCAGTACCGGGGACAGGGAGATAGCACGGATGTAGGGTGTTTGCCTTGCTTCCAGAAGGACAGTAGTTAGAATCCCGACATCCCATATGGTCCCCCGAGTCTTCCAAGAGCGATTTCTGAGCATAGAGCCATGAGTAAACCTTGAGCACTGCCAGATGTGACCCCTCCCAAAGAAAACAGTACAATCTAAATTTTATAAACTACAGTATTGAAATATCATATATAATAATATACATGTAACATTTTAATACAAATTATTTTGAGATACATAATTAAAAGTTGAGAATTAAATACTGACAAAATTCATTTCACACATATAAAAAATTGTAGAAATTATCATAAAAGTATGACATGTGACAGATGTGTAGATTTATTTAAATGTATTCTCCATTTTCAGAAAACATATTTATAACAAGTAAAATAATCTTTGTTAGAAATAAAAACTGAAATGTGATATAAATATATAAAATTTATCATTAACTTACAAAAAAGATAATTTTCTGTTAACATAGACTACTTTTGATTTTCATCTGTCACGTTTCAGAAATGCTTTCCTTATATTTTTACTTTACTCTTTGACCTAATCAAAAATAAACTCTACTCCTTTATGATATGATTGATTTGACACTAAAATAGAGTGCACTATCACAGATCCTTTCTTAAAGAAGGCAGTTCCATGCCACAAAGGAGGAAAGAAATCTCCAATTGATTAAGATTTTTTCAATGAATTTATCAAGAGCAGATTATTTATGAAAGGACACTGATTCACTTCTGAGCCTAGTCCATAATGTTTACAAGTATCTCTAAATCCCTTCATGTGTCAGAAGGATAATTGCATTTTACTCTGAGAGGAATCTTGAAGCCAGAGTTGAATATAAAGGTCTACTAGTTTTAGATAAAGGAGAAAATTATAGGCTAGTCCTCAACAAAGCTCCAGTTACCTCTGCTTGCAATAACTTCTCCAGCTAAGTCAACTCAATACTTGCAGGGAAATTAGTGGACCCTTACCCTCCTAGAATACTGACTGAATATAGGTCATGCAAAACTCATATTAATCCAAATCCACATGGAATACACTAGTATCTCTGTTACAGACTCCCAGACCTGAGAGTGTTAATGACTCCTAGGGTTGACTTAGAATACTCTCCTTGGGTAAATTACAGAAGATTACCTCAAAACATAATAGACAAAATGGTGAGCCAATTTATAGCCCAGTCAACTCTACAAGTCTCAACTAGTTTTGTAACTTTAGAGACAGTATGATATGGATGATTTTTTTTTCGGGCCACAGCCGTTAGATGCTCAGGGGTTACTACAGGTTAAGCGCTCAGAAATTGTCCCTGGCTTGGGGGGACCATATGGGACCCCGGGAGATCGAACGGCGGTCCTTCCATTGCTAGCACTTGCAAGGCAGACACCTTCTAGTGCCACCTTACAGGCCCTGATAATTCCAGATTTTTGTTTGTTTGTTTGTTTGTTTTTTCGGGCCACACCCGTTTGATGCTCCTGGCTAAGCGCTCAGAAATTGCCCCTGGCTTGGGGGGACCAGATATGGATGTTTAATGAGCTCAAAGAAACAATAGTTCAGTTAGTTAAGAAATGTCAAAAAACTCTTGAGATAAGAGTTTAGAAAACTACAAACATAAATGATGGGTGTAAAAAATATTATAGATGAAATCAATACTAAATAGAAGAACTAAACTGTAGAAGGGAAAATAATTAGTGAGCTCTGAGATGGAAAGAAGGAAACCTCTGGAAACGACGGACAGTGAAACAAAATCTGTAAAGAATGAGTAGCATACTAAGAAACTATGGGATCAGTTCAAAAGAAAAAAAAGGAATAAGCCTAGTTTCTGAGGAACAGGAAGGTGAATTTGATGAACCTATAATCTAAGTAATTATAGTTGATGCTTGTCTACAGTTTAAAGTGTGCACCCAGATTCAAAAAAGCACAGAGTCTCAGCAAAAATAGTTCCAGATAAAAAGATCCCAAGACACATTGTAATCAGAATGGTAAAAATCAAAGACTGAGACAATATTATTATAAATAGTGAAATGAAAGAATTCACATCCACGTTATAACCCATACTTTTCATGGTAGAACTATGAAATTTTAGAATATAATGACCAGAAGGAAATGGTGGAATATTAAAAAAAATGAAATGAAACCTCACCAAAAATACTCTATCCAGCAAGATAGATTATCATTCAGGCCTGAAGAAAGTATTCACAATTTCATTAGCAAGCCACTTTAAGAAGTCAGTAGCCTCAAACAGTTTTACCAGAATTAGTGAAGATACTATTTTTTTTTAATTTTTGAGCTACACCCCATGATGCTCAGGGGTTACTCCGGACTATGCGCTCAGACATCGCTCTTGGCTTGGGGGACCATATGGGACATCAGTGATCCAACTGAGATCTACCCTAAGTTGGCCGCATGCAGGGCATACATCCTACTGCTGTGTCATCTCCTGGGCCCCAGTGAAGATAATTTTTATTTTAATTTATTTATTTTTATTTCTGGACCACATCAAGTTATACTCAGAGTTTACTCCTGGGTCCGTGTTTGGGGATCACTCCCAGTGCTCCTCCTACTGTGGCTCAAGAGACCATTGAAAGAAATGAAAGAGCAAGGATGGAGGGATAACACAGTAGGTTATTTGCCTTTCACTTGACTAACCTGGGTTCAATCCCTTATGATCTCCCCTCAAGCTTGCTAGTAGTAATTTCTGAGTGCAGAGTCAGTAGTGACTGTTGAGTGTCACTGGGCATGGCCCAAAATAAACAAAAATAAAATAAAAAATAAAACAGCAAGGATGTGGAAAAAGCCTGTTTCTGGATTAAGAAGGATTAGTATTGTCAAGATGACAATCCTATTCAAAGTACTATAAAAATTCAATGTAATACATATAAAATTAGTCATGACATTTTTAAATACATCTGAAATTTATATGAAATAATAAGCCTACCCAAGTAATCAAAGAAATCTGAAGATTGCAAGATGCCTATATTAAAATCATATTTTTAAATTATAATATAAAGCTAAACCAATCAAAACAATATGATACTACGTGAAGGACAAGAGTCTCAGATTAGTGGAATAGAACTGAGAGCCCAGAGATAAAAATTTAAATATATGAATAGCTAATATTTGACAAATGTGCAAAGAGTATGCATTGGAGTGAAAGCCCCTTCAACGAAGATTTTGGGAAGCTGGTTGGTTAACATGCAAATAAAAAAACCTCCACTCCTCTACATCTTTATATAATTCACATAGTCAATTCAAAATGACTTAGAGATGATAATATATTCTGAATCCATGAATTATATTGAGGACAACATAAGCAGACACTTCATGACCTTATATCTAATGGCATTTTTGGTCATTCAAAGGCACTGGCTAAACAAACAGATGCAACGATAAAATATGATTATAAAACTAAGGAAATTCTTTACCACAATAGATGTGAGGACCAAAATCAAAAAGCACCCCCCAAATTGGTTGGGAATATTTACTCACCACACATCTGACAAAGAATAAATAATTTTAACAACCAGATATAGCCCTAAGTTTTAAAAAAAGACAACGTTGATCAAGAAAATAGTTGCATCCTTATTAATCCGTGTCATTGATGACTCCTGTAGTCTGAGATAAAGACATGAATTTTGTTTCTAGGTTCTAATTTGGGATGTGAGATTACTATTGTGAGAATAAAATGGTCATGGACTAGCAAATTTTAGATGGTGGAACTTAATCATTCTTTACCAAGGAGGTTATAATTACTGCAATAATGAACAGAAATAGAGCTACAATCAAAATTTTTGAATTTTAAAGATAAACTAATGTTCACATGTCCCCTAGGAATGCAATACATAAAAGTTATTCTAAGTTATGTATTTATTTAGCCATATAAATTCTATTTTAAATAAAGAAATTAATTTGGAATCTCAAATTCACTTAATAATACTGTTTAATTAGTGAATCAGATGTAGGATTTGATGGTCGTGTTCTCAATGAAAATTAAGTTTTGGAAAGTATCTGTGTACTATTAAAATCATTATAAACTACTGTAAATAACCAGAAAACAAGGTTTATCTGTATTTTGTCAATTTATTTTTAAAACTCCTAGATTTGCTTAGCATACTTATGAATAAATAAACATGTGGACACTTGTGATATTTTCTTAGTTTTAATAAAATGAAATCCCTTACCATAGGCGATCTAACTATGTACATGCTAAATATGCAAATTGACAATAAATAATAGAGGTAAAATCTATACCATTATATGGCATAAGTCCCAAGTGGAACTTTCCAAATGGGAAGTTTCAGCCAAACACATGGTGACAGTTTGATTATAATGGATCTTTCCATCTTGGAGAGAACATTGTACCTATGCTAACTGTAATTTTTGACTTATTTGTCCTCATTTCTTCAATCAGTTTCATCATACTATCATTAATATAATTTGTGTTGGATTACAAACCATGTTTTGGTAGTGAAAAAATTGATTTTAGAAAGAGTAGATAAACTTAACAGCTATGAGATTTACTTCAGCATTATAGAATGCTAATATTAATAAACCAATGGTATCTAGATTTCCACTGAGAAAGTGTTATTTTTGCAAATGTAAGATACGACCTTAAAATGTTAGACTATTGTTTAAAAATGTGGAATATTATTTAAATTAGTGTTCATTATAGTGTGGAATTTTCCTTTAATCAAATATATAAATCCAGAAATTACTAGTGAATAAAGGTGGGTTCTATTTGTCAAATTTTCCATGTAAGAATTTTTTGACAAGATAAGAAAAACACATGAAAATTTAAAGAACAAATACATAAAAATGATAAAGTAATTGAAGTATAAAAGTTATTTTCTCTACTCCAAATATGCGATTATACATACACAAAGAGCAAGCAGATAAGCCAGAAAATTTCAACTATTTTCTTTGATTTTGCCCTGAAAATGATAAAGAAACATGCAGAAAACTAATATGACCAAATATGCATTTAAAATATTTCTGGGGATCGGAGGAGTGGCACGGAGCGATAAGGCGTCTGCCTCGCCAATGCTAGCTGAGGATAGAACGTGGTTCAATCCCCCAACATCCTATATGGTCCTCCAAGCCAGGAAAGATTTCTGAGCACATAACCAGGAGTAACCCCTGAGCATCACCAGGTATGGCCCAAAACATCAAAAACATTTTCTGGATGTAAGGACATGAAGATAAATTAATATTTATGGTAGTAAATAAATAATTAGTGCTATATGGATAAAATAAGGCATATGACTTTGAGGTTTTGATAATTACTCAGGGAGAAAATATTGAGCTAAAATTACGTTTTAAATATATATATATATATATATATATATATATATATATATACAGATTAATTCTCTATGTAAACTTTTATTATCTTGAATCAGCAATAAATTAAAATGGAGCATTTTAAATGTGGCTGTTAATACATAATATTTTATGCTATCTTTAAAAATATATAACATGCCATTTACAACTAAAATAGTAAACAAAAATAATATTTTTGGGGGGGTCACACCTGACAACACTGAGGAATAACTCCTGGCTCTGCCCTCAGAAATCGCCCATGTGGCGACCATATGGGACGCCGGGATTCGAACCACCATTGGTCCTGGATTGTCTTCATGCAAAGCAAACACCCTAGAACTGTGCTATCCCAAAATAATAATTTATGTTTGTTTTAATTTCAAAATCTCTATAGCCAAAGCTGGAATGATTGCACAGTCGGTAAGGTTTTTGTCTTGCACGTAGCTCAACCAGTTTCAATTCCTGGCACCCCATATTTTTGTCGCACCATGTCAGGAGTGGCTTCTCAACTCAAAGGCAGGAATAAACCCTGACCACTGTCAGTGCCCCCCCCCAAAAAAAAGAAACAAAAACCCCAATAGGAGGGTTGAGACTGTGATTAAAGTTGGGGTAGATTTCTTGTATGTGTGAGACTCATTTTGATGACTAAAAATGTATCAAAACCAACCCAAAACACCAGGAGATAATATTTGCTTTGCTCTCTAAATACTAGATTTAATATGTTAGTATTGTACGAGTCTATATTGTCTCAGTACTACATGAACTTTGTACCATTTCAATTTGCAGTATGTCAGATTATTGTACTAATATTTGTATATAATTTAATTATAGATAACATAAGAATATTTAAGTCAAAAACCCTTGCATAATTATTTAGATATAGAATGACAATTAGAATCACACTAATACCATTTGGTAATAAATAGATATTTATATGTTGGCATATGCATGTTTATATTGATATGTTTAGGAGAAAGTCATTTGATTATGTTATATTTGATGAAAAAATAATATCATATTATGATGGGCAGAAGCAATATTTTAATAACAACCAGCGAATAATCATTAAATTTAAATTATAAGCTGAGAAGAGTGATTTGGAAGCTTGCAGTATGTTTACTATCACATACAAGAATTTCCAAAGGCAAATGACTTCACTCTGCTGAGCTACATATCTTTACATGGCAAAAGGAGGAATGAATATATTTTCAGGGTAGCTAACAGGATCTGAGATCATTTGATTTCAGTGCTAACCAAGGTTTCTATTGCAGAAATCCTTTTATTTGGGAATTAAGTCTTGGAGAAATATTTATATAGTGAGATTCAATCTAGTACCAAGAAAAGTATGTTTTACTTTCTTTTTACTTTCTTAAAAAGACCTATTTCTTGCTATCATGTGTTATATTTTCTCCTCCCTCAACTGCTGGCTGATTAAGTATATGCATTTAACCAATAAATAAGGCAAAACTGCAATTTGTTATGCAGCAAAAATATAGATGTATATACAATTTTTATATATAGCATGTTAAAATATATTAACATAACATATATTATTATATATAATTATATAATTTACTATATAATAAAATACTCTAAACTTATTCATCAGTAAAATAGGAAGCATGATATATCCATACAATCTAATACAATACCGCAACTAAGAGAAATGAACACTAGAACATATGTAACAATAGAGATAGCACAAACAATACAAATAATTAGACCAAGATATAAACTGGAGTCTCAATTTACATAAATATTTAAAAAACTTAAATTTATACATTCCCAAAACCATATTCAAGATAACAGTTTTTAATTGCTTGGGGGTCACACCAAGATCACACTTAAATAACAACTAGTAAACCTGGGTTTACTCCTAAATATGTGTTGAGGAATTCTTCCGGGTAGGAAGTAAGGGCATATAAAACATGGTGCCTGGGATTGAACAAGGTTAGCTGTATGCAAGGCAAGTACTCTATCAGCAGTATTAAATTTTCTGACTTACAAGATAAATATGAAATAAAAATATTTTATTTAGTTAAATAAATAAGAAAAATAAATAAATAAATAAATAATTAAAAATTCATAACATTTTCATTAAATAAAAATGTGATGTGACTAACATTATGTGGATATCTTCTAGTATATTCAACCTAGATTATTAGTCTCTCTTATAGTGTTTCTTCATTTTACTAAGCACAACATATTTGAACCCTTGCCTTATAAACATATAAATTTCTATAATAGTTTGCAAAAGAAAGTAACCCCAACTATATTTATGTTTTGAAATGAATTTTTTATTTGAACCACAGTGAAATACAGTAATAAATTTGTTCATGGTTGACATCAGTATACAATGTCAAACACCCATCCCTTCACCAGTGCACAATTCCCGTCCCAGAATCATCCAGTTTCATAGTTTCATACTCCTGCCAACTTCTT